>NC_086157.1:50473235-50779309 GCF_035149785.1 Candoia aspera | reverse complement strand
TAGTAGTACTTAACAAGAATCCTAACAAACTGAGGAAGCGTGGGAAAACCCAGCCATATAAACCCCAAAGGTTAAGGCGGTCCCGATCTGTGTCTCTTTGAATGGCTGAACAGTTCCTCAGTGCTACGCATGTGCTTGACAGTCTGGGTGGGAGCCCCCTGCTCGCCATCCTTACTCATGACAATTATGTACACATTGGCCAGTATGGGAGGCCATGTCTCCTGGTCCCTGAATCCCAAGACTCAAAAGCTAAATGCTATACCTTAAATAGAATGTGTTTATTAAAGAAGGCACATAGTTGCCTTGAGGCATTGGAAAGCTGGCATAAATCTCCCCTTTATTGTTAACCATTACACTGTCTCTGGATAGTATAACAAATAAAACTAGAATTGGCTCTGACTATACATTTTACACATAAAAATTGTTGTTTGGAAACTCTATCTATCTGGATAGTATGGCAATGAGCAAAAAATTCTTGGATCTCAGTTGCCTGTACAATGGGATCCATATTTTATCTGAGATAAGCTGTTAAAATAGCTGGATTTGGACAGCAGTTTGGATTGATGGTTTGTGTCTTCCCTGGTAAATGACAGAAGCAGTCTAAGGTATCAACTCAGAAAAGAGGGCAGAGAAAATTCAGTCATGCTGGGTGGGATCCTTCACTACAAGTAAAATTGAAAATGGATTCTACCCAGGGTCTCAATTTGTGTAGCAGATACTGTGGAACAAAGACAGCTTGCTTTTGTTTTTTGTTTTTTAGATTTTTCTTATCTCACCTTTACTATTTTTATAAATAATTCAAGGTGGGGAACATACCTAATACACCTTCCTCCTATTTTCTCCTTGTTTATATACTCCGACAAGGTTTTAGAGAACTGAGCCATATGGAATGAAAAAGCCTTTGAAATAGATGGTCAGAAGTCCAAGAAGAGCTTTTCTAAGCTTCAAGAGCAGCTCAAAAAGTGGACAGGATTGAGACATGGGGGCTTGCACTGATTCTACCTAGGAAAAGAAACATTGTCTGCTATGTTTGTTCCTTCAGCCTCACTTGACTTCTATTTATCTATTTCATATTTCTTGTAAACCCTGGAAAAGGTTCATATTTCTCAAAGTTAGTATTCAGGATGGCATCAATTTCCTTTGTTATCAGCCTCTCTTCCTTGCATGGAGACTGTCAGCCCCATAGGGTAGACCAGCCTAAGAAACCAGTGCCACATGGGTCTAAAACTGCAGCTATAATGACAGGATCTTGCAAGACTGAATGTTCTTCCCTCCTTGTTCACTCTAACTTCATGTGAATCAGGGATGGGCCTGTCTGAGGTGTTTCCTCAAGTTAGTTTCTTGGAATGGCCTTAAACCATGCTTGTCTGACTGTTGCCTTGGTAATAGATCTTCCCACTGTTCTTCAGTGCTATTTTTATGTCCTCTAGAGAGATACAGCAAACTCACAAAAATAAATAGAATCTGACTTTATTTTAAAAAGAGAAAATGCAAATGTTTCTTTTTATCTTTAAATAGTCATATATAAAACATTCAATGGCAAAGAAAATAAAAACACAGACAGCAGGAGAACTCTGGAAGAAGATTATTTTCAGATGCTGGACCTTTTTAAAAGTATTAACAGGTGTGTAGGTGGAAGTGAGTCTACTGACATGGCATATTTGGATTTTCAAATAGTCTTTGGCAACGTTCCTCATCAAAGGCTCTTTAGTAGATCAAGCACTCATAGGATAGGAGGGCCTATCCTTTTATGGATTGCTAACAAGAAAACAAAAGTAAAGAATAGGAATAAATGTGAAAGTTATAGAAGGAAGTAGGATGTGGAGCTCATCAAGAATTTATGCTGGAATTAGTGCTTTTTTAACTTGTTCAGAATTATGTGATTGACAGATGAGCAATGATATGGATAAGGGTGGTGAAAAGCAAAGCTATTGTGAAAAGCTCCAGAAAGATGTCTTTAAACTAGGTGAATAACTAGGTCAACCAAATATCAAATGCAGTAAATGTAGATTGATACAGACTGTGGGAAAAACTTCCAGATTAAATGGATATGATGTGAAATATCTGTTTAGCTAACCAGTGAAAAGATCCTGGAATCATAGGGGATGTCCTCATATAAATCTATGGATAGACTACATATAGAATATTAGACTACACTAGAATATTACTATATACATCTAGAGTACAGTTCTCATTCTACATCAGAAATGAGATACAGTTGGAAAGAGGGCAATGAAAATGATCAGGGGAATCTCCACTATCAGAAAAGACTAGAAAGTTTCAGACTCTAGCTTGAAAGAAAAAGTTATCTGAGAGAGAATATAACTGATGAGCAGCGATGATCATAAAAGGAGATTAGATACATTTATTGAGTACAGGTCTTTCAAGGACTATTGGTCTTGAATACACAATATTACTTCTAGCTGTGGGCTTCATACCTCCAAATGCCAATTGCTGTGGAACACAGCAGTGTCTCTCCACCCAATTTACGAGAATCCAAGAAGCATAACATTGACCATTCTGAGTAACACATTTGACACTAAGTTGGTCAATACTCTGCTTCAGCAGACCTATTCTTATGTTCTTCTGTTCAGTGAGAGTTGCTGCTTAAGCTTCCATTATTTTTTATACATCATTTTGTGGAAGAAAGAGGAGGAGGAGGAGGAAGAGGAGGAGGAGGAGGAGAAGGAGAAGAAAGTATAGATTCAAACTTGATAGTTTTCATGAAATTAGTGTAGTGGCTTTCCAGCACAGTTACTGAAATTGTCCTTGTTGCTTATTATTATTATTTAATCATTATTCTCAACAAGAAAAGCCAGTTTGCTGTAGCAGTTTAAGGCAGAAATCAGGAGATTGTGAGTCTAGTTCTGCCTTAGGCACAAAGCCATCTGGGTGACTTTGGGCTTGTCAGTCTCTTTCAGCCCTAGGAAGAATGCAAGGGCAAATCACTTTTGAAAATCTTGCTAGCAAAACTGTAGGGACTTGTCCAAGCAGTTGCCAGGAGTCAAGATTGACTTGAAGGCTTTCTTTAATTATTATATTGACATGTAAGATTATATCTATTTCTGATTCTCCATGAATAGTTGAAGTGAAAGCTGTTTTGATTTTTGTTGGATGACAATGGACAATTTATGATCAATTTCTGATAGATAGTCCAGGAAATCAATATATGTTCTGTTTATATTGCTTCAGTGCCAATAATATTCATTCAGCTAATCCAAATTAAATGAATTCAATACTTGATCAATATAATCTACAATAATGCACATGTAAACCAAAATGGCAATAAATGTCCCTTTACCTTTACAAACTACTCATTCATATCCGGCTACCTCTTACAGAAGTGAATATTGACATTTGTTCCTACATTAATTATTTCATTTGACACTTCACTGGCTATGTTTATTAGAGCATACTGGATGCCATTTTCAAAAAGAAGAAATTAAATGTAAGTGGAGGAAAAATGAAATTGTAGCCCACATAGAGTTTTATCAATTTGCATGAATTAATCTGGCTAAAATATGATTCTCTAAATTTAATTCAAATTGTCTACCCAGGCTTAAAATCTCTTTATGAAGAGATTTATGTCATAGGTGAGCAATTACTAACCTTCCCTTGAACAGCAAGTATAAGAGATACTATGCTCTAGAGATTTCATTAACTAACAACCTAAGGCTATGGACAGCATTTTTCTTTCTCAAATAGTTTCTCCTCCCACTTACTGCAATAGGTGGTTTAGGAAACAGTCTCTGCACCCAACCAACCACAATTTAAACATATTTTCAGTAATAAATGTTTTTGTATTGGAAAAAAAACACATTTCTGGTATACTAAATAAGATTTCACTATGTGATGGAGCTTTTTAAGTGTTTCTGCAACTTGGACTATTAACAGCATGAATCTAAGCACTCTATTCTTTATAAAAGGGAGATGGGGACTTGAGCAATTTATACCTAATATACAGGTCCATTGTTCTGTTTAAAATGGGAGCCCTAGCATTTTGGGATTTTGACTTCTTGTTCAGTATATTCTGTGTTGCCACAATGAATATAAGGTATAACTGATCACAGGAATAGCTACTTCTGTTTTATTAATCACCTCATATCTAATCTATGGATTCTACAGCTGTGTTAGCTATTTTGTTCTAGGGGGTGTGCATTTGTACTCCATCGCTCATAATATTTTAGACTTATACTTGCAGATATCATTATAGTAGCTTAAGTTACGCTTTTATTTTAGAGATTCCTTGTTATGTTGGTATTTTATCTCGCCCATTTGATTTTACTTTTGTGTTGTGTTGCGTTGTATATTTTATTTTGCTAGTCATTGGCTGAATAAACATTACTGCTACTGGAGACTGGTTCTGTTACAAACACAAGAACTCAGTCAGTTCCTGTTCAGTGGCCGGTGAGCTACCAATAAGTGTGCTACAGAGCAGATTACTTTCTCCTCTGAAGATTCCAGCCACAGTTGCTGGCAAAACATCAGGATACCAAATAATTAGATCACAGCCTATTAGCCCAGAAGCTCATCATCATTGGATTGATACTGGCCATGAAAGCCTGCATCAATATAATGAAAATAAGATTTATTTGCCCTTTTAAAAAAATTAGTTGCTGAATCAAGCATCACATTGCTTAACATGCAATAAGGGCCATTACTGATGAGAATTTCATTTTCAGATGAAGTCAGGTCAAAATATGTTGTGATAGGAGTGTGTTTCCACCCACTTTATTATATGTATATGACAGCTGGGTATATTAGGACAGCATGCAAGTAAAAGACTGCATGGGAATTGAATAATAAGACACGTGAGTGGTAAATGAGAAGAGATAGGGTCAAAAATGAATTGTTGCCAAATGAATTTCAATTTAATATAAAATGAGTAATCTTTGAGGAAGTTTTATCATATAAGAAGAATAAACAAGGATTAAATCACAAAAGAAATATAGAATGGAATGAGTGAATGGACTGAGAGAAAGATGATTGAGAAATTCATGTTTGGGTGGTGTTAATGAGATTCTCCAAAAGATAGTGTGTGAAGTGATGTATGTATATGGTAGAAACAAGGATGATTTGCAATGATTGTAAATATAGAAAGGTTTAGCCTTCTTTAAAAAAAATCGTATTAATGCGTTTAATTTGTTTTGCTCATGTTTACTCCTTTTCTAAATTTTGTACAGTATTGCTTATTCCAAGAGGAAATAGCAAGATGGATATAATATATGTACCAGTCTACAAAAATATTTATATCTAGATGGAATATATAAATAGCTTACAATTAAATAATTTCATTCAATTTGTAACTTTTACTGGTTTTTAATGCTGGCATTAGAAAGATCATAGTCATAGCTGTAATTTGGAACATATCAAATAGGACATGGCAGATAGCCACATCAGATTACCAGTCCCATAATTTCAAGCCATCATAAATGAGATCATTTTATTTAAAATATGACAACCTTTTTTTGCATTCATACTATGAGTCAAACTTAAGGGCTTACACTCAGTCGAGTCTTGCCTTGCCGCCATGCCAGGAAGCCCAGCCAAGTCAAGTCCTGCCACCTTGCCCCAAAGCTCAATCAAATTGAGTTTCACTACCTTGCCACAAAGTCCAGACCAGTCAAATCCTGCCATCTTGTCACGAAACCCAGTCAAGTCTTGCCACCCTGCCACAAGATCCAGCCAAGTCCAGTCTTGTCACTTTGCCATGGAGTCCAGTCGAGCCTAGGCTTGTCACCTCATTGAAGCCTGCATCCATCGACTTCCAGTCTGCTCCTGCATCCATGCCTTCAACCACCGAGCCCACGAATTCCGAGCCGGTCCATACTGCCGAAGACTTAGAGCCGGTTGCTGAACTTTGTCTTCCTATACCAGACCACATGCTTAGCATCACCTTGCTGCGTTCTGCAGCTGAGTCTTGTCCTGCTGCTTCACTGCATTCTTCAGTCGAGTCTTGCCCTGCCGATTGACTGCATTCTTTTGCCGAGTCTTGTCCTGCCATCTTGCTGCAATTCATAGCCGAGCCTTGCCCTGCTGCCTTGCCATGATCCACAGCCAAGCCTTGCCCTGCCACTTTGCCTTGTCCACAGCCAAGCTTTGCCTTGTTGCCTTGTCACAATCCTCAGCCACACCTTGTCCTGCTGCCTTGCTGGGTTCTGCAGCCAAGCCTTGCCTTGCTGCCTTGTTGTGATCTACAGCAGTGTCTTGCCTCTTTGCCTTGCCATGTTCGGCAACTGAACCTAGCCTTGTCTAGTTTCCACATGCTACAACAGAACTCTATCCATCAAGGCTCCAGAACCCTACAGTCAAGATCTGTTCTACCTAACTAGATTTTTTTCTCTTCTCAGTTTCAACTCTTCAGACTAATGTGTTAATACTTGTGGATTACAGACCTGTCTCTAAACAAACAGCCACTGTTTTATAATAAAAGCAAAAGTTAAAAAGGCTTAAAAGTTTTGTTCCTTTATATCATTTCTTTTGAATATTATAGGCTTTTTAGTTTAATCACACTCCTCCAAAACATAATACTTAATCACAATTTAGAAACTAGATACAGCACTTAAAATGGTGAACAGAAAGTGTCTAAAGTAAGATTGTAAGACTTTGGCAATTAGAAGAGTGATTGGATAATGTACCTTTTACCTTAGTGACACAACTGCTAAGTAACAACCTGAGTCTATTTAAGAAATCCAGTATGTGCACACATTATGAAATCCAGAATGCCCAGAGTCACATATTTCTCCTGAAGATGTCTGCATGTTGGCATTCCTCCTATAGATATTCATGTATCTCCTGGAGAAGGATATCATGGGAAGAGGTGCCAAGGATGGGTTATACAGAGCATTCTGTGGTGAACAGATTTCATAATGTGTAAAAATAACTTTTCTGGACAATAAACTGTAGGAGGAGGAGAATTAGCTCCTTCTCAGGTCTCATCAGTCTTCTGTGTTATCTTTGGCTGTTTCACAAGAACCTTGTATTTACTTGGATGATGAAATTCCTGATTCTACATAACAAATGAAGTATAGGTAGGAATTCTCAGTGAATTAGAATATTGTTTCTAGATTACCAAAATTTTCCAGGAAGTGATTGGAATATACCTCTCTAATAAGTGCATTTAACATTTAACATTTAACGGCCCTCTGAACAATTAACATTTGCTTCTGGGAACATTCTGACTAGGACTCAATCCATAATTAATTAGATAAATGCAAAATATTAGTAAATATGCATACCAAAATCATATTTAGAGTTAAATAATGTCATCAAAGATATGTTTGAGCAAACTAATTTTTAAAAAACAAATTGAATACAGTGAAGCAGTGATGAGCTTTTGGCCTGAATGTCCATGGCCTAGTTTTGTAGAACAAAGAGAACTAGACCATTGCCATTCAGCCTGAAAGCTCATCACTGCTTCATTGATGACAGCCATGAAAGCATACACAAGTACAGTATATTAAATGCAATATATTTTGCAATTTACCTCATCACTAGAAATGGGATACACACACAGACACACACACACACACACAAATACATATGTGTCAGCCTTCTCAGGTAGACCAGACAGGAAACACGACCAGATGAGCTAATTCTACTTTATTGTAAGGCTACATTAACAGAATCTTGCAAGTCTGAAAGTGCAGATCTCCTGCCATCTCTTTTTACAGCCTGATAAATTAAGGAGGTTCCTTTCTGAGTTTCTTTCACTGCCCGTCATGCAGCTGCAGCTCCCCCCACTTATCTGATTGTTCCCTAGGCAGTATCTCTTCCCCTCATCTCCCAAGGTCATTCCCACATACCATTACAATATACAGCAGAATCCAGCTAGCATAGTCAAGAAAGGAAATTCTTCTCTATTTAGAGCCAGGTATTAATTACATTAAAAAGAATATGGAAAAATCCCATGCTAAAAAGGGGGAAAACAAATATCTTCATGAAGCAGTGATGAAAAGAACAAGTTACTTATGGAAGAAAGTTTCCTCTAGCAGCAACAACAACAACAAGCAATTCAGGGAGAGATGCCTCTTTAGAATATCTGAAGAAGTGTTTTGCCTTCACAGATAATTAAGTTTGTATGTGTGTATGTTTGTTGTACTGAAATTAAAATGAGTCCATGATTAATAATAACAATAACATCAATTCTTAGGAATCATGTATCCCATTCTCTAGTGGAGGAATATTCATACATTCACTGTATAAAAAAGATTAATGAAGTAGTGAGAATAAAGTAGAAATACAATAACAAAGACATTGCTGGACAATATAAGATTGAAATGCTAGTACAAATAATGGACAAGGTTAAACAATCATCCTTGATATTCAAATGCTGCATAGCATAATGATGAAAGGAAAGCATAAAGCATTCTTTGATACTTGAAAACGTTATTGCACTTTCAAATATTGGACAGCAGGGAAAGAACCATTGGAAGTTTAAGGTTCAATCCTAGCGTATTGTCATGAGTAAGGATGGCGAGCAGGGGGCTCCCATCCAGGCTGTAAAGCGCATGCGTAGCACTGAGGAACTGTTCAGCCATTCAAAGAGACACAGATCGGGACCGCCTTAACCCTTGGGGGTTATATGTCTGGGTTTTCCCCACGCTTCTTCAGTTTGTTAGGATTGATGTCCTAACTACCAGGAAACACACTGAGACAATGAACTGGTCTCTAATATTTATTACTAGTACTTAACAGGAATCCTAACAAACTGAAGAAGCGTGGGAAAAACCCAGACATATAACCCCCAAGGGTTAAGGCGGTCCCGATCTGTGTCTCTTTGAATGGCTGAACAGTTCCTCAGTGCTACGCATGCGCTTGACAGTCTGGATGGGAGCCCCCTGCTCGCCATCCTTACTCATGACATGTATTTTGTTAAAAAGTTCAGCCATCTAGTTATATGAACTTTCTCTGCCTGAGATATTGGAGTGGTATTTATTATACTGACAATGGGCTGAATATACACAGCTCTATACATCCCTGTTTAAAGGTCATCACTAATACCCTGTTATGAATTTGAGAGCAAGTGTTCTAATAAACATGTTACAACAGTGACAAAGCACTGTTCTGATATGTTTATAATGCCATGTTCCAGTTAGCTGTCTTGTGTGCCTTTCAAAAATACAGCACAAGACGTTGCAGTAATCCTAATGACAACTTTCCAGGGCAGGGATCACTGAGACAAGCCTATCCTCAGTAAAAGCAAAGGAGTTCTGAATGAGAGAGTTTTTGTTCAATTAGAGAAAAAGTTGCATCAGTGAGAATTCCTAAACGATAAAGATTCCTTGGGGTGGTATAGAATCCTTTTAGGATTCTTATTCAGGCTCCAAGAAGCATGATCCCTCATACATAAAAAATAATACCATGCACTGTCTCTATTGATGAATAAATATGAATTTATTGTGTTATCAAGGTAATGGCAAACATGTGTCTTTTAATAGTAAAATGTCTCCCAAACTGGTTGCTGTGTATTATTGCAGATTAGATCAGATCAAACTGTAAAAGACCATGAACTAGTCTGAGTAAGGTTGTGAGATCATAATAATTGTAATAACCATAGCTTTGGAAATTGTGTATTTATTTGAAATGTTCCAAAGTATAGATGTTTCCAATGGCATAATTAAAAATGAAAATATTAATTAGGATATTAATTTAAATCTCTACCATTCTCCTTATTCTAAAGCAGATGTCTTCCCAATATTTTACTTAATGCAAGATTAAAATCAATATTAGATTAAAGATTTATGGGTTATTTAACCCATAAATATAGATGAATATAGAATGTACCTTTTTATCATGTTTTAATACTTCAGCAGTGGAGAAAGTCTACATCTCCCTTATTTTTTTACAGGTTTTCATTTAAAAAAAATATTTCACTAAATATTCCTTTTTTGTGTGATTTTGATTCATGCAAATAAAACTTGAACGGGAATGGGAATGGGAATGATTACAGAATGGGAAAATTAGCTTACCCCTCCCCCCAAATCTTTAATTTTCCTAATGAAAGTAATATTTTTCTGCGATTGATTTCTGTAACTAATGTTATTCAATGCTACAGTTTTATTCCAATTACTTTTTAAATTATTATTATTCTAGAAGTAATACCGTATATTATTAATTCCAGCCAACTAGGGATCACGAAGTTAGAGACATAGCATTGCTATATCAGGGATACGGCCAGATAATGAAGTCACTGAAGATAATTTAAAATTAACTGTAATGGTTGTTAGCTCCTTCCAGCCAGTTGGTAATTAAGTAATCAAAATGGTCACCCTGTTGCCAGCTTTGATGATATCATGGAAGTCAGATTAAATTAATGGCATTACTTTATGAATAGGTATGCTCCTTTGGGATATTTACCTATTATTCCCTCTTCAAAATACCCTCACAATGGTGGCACGGTAAACAACCACCAAACTAACTTAGGGTTATGAGAATCCTGAGCTCAGTTGACAGAGAAAGACCCTGCAAAATTACCATGATCACCATGGAGCATCAGGTACTATGACATGCTTATTCTTTGTAAATCTACAGTTCTCAGATCTGCCAGCCAATAAAAATTTATGTCCTTCCTATTTGTAACTGAGCATAGAGATACATCAGCCAATCTCAGATTTCAAGACCAGACACTGCTATTCATCTCTACTCGTCCAAAACTAAACCCTTCATGCACAAGCTAGAAAACAGCAGAAACTTCACAGGTTCCACTGGGTGATTTTGCTGTATTGCAAACAATAAATAATTCATAGATACACAAATCTGCCTCCTGAAGAACACAGAAATCAAGGTATGCATGTATTTGTGTGTGTGTGTGTGCACACACATGTGTCAGTCCCAGAGTGTAAATATCAAGTTTTTCCACTTGTCTTTTGGAGTTAATGGACTTTTGGCCATTCTATACTCAGCCTTGAGACAATTTGATGTTTATACAGTCACAATGTCTGACCAAAGTTGCACTGGATGCTGCCTTAGCAGCTTCAGCTCTTACAAGAAATCTATGTTGGCCAATAATGAGTGTTTGCCCTGCCTTTCAGTTTAACTCTGAACCATACATCTCTTTTTCTCCTCCAAGTGCAAGTGAACTGCAAATCTAGCATTTGCTTATTGTGATGTATAAAACTTAACATGATGGTTTTATATTTGGGAACTTTTATGCAGTCATGCAATCTCCCCATCACGGGATGTCATGACCTGGGAGTCTTCTCCATTGGGCACACAGATGGCTCCCCAGTCACCCTGCCTCCAAGGCCTGGGAAATCAACCATGTCTTCAATGATTTCCTGAACAACATAAGGGTGGAAGCCACACAATTCTCCGGGGAGAGATAAAGACAAGACTGGCAACAGAGTAGCATGCTTTCTCGATCCCACAAGATGACATTTTTAATTAATGGGGCTCAGAGTGCACCCACCCTGCTGAATCAAACTGAATAGGCAGAGACTGTAGATAAGTGGTACTTTAAATAACCAGGCCTTATGCCATGAAGGGCTTTAAAGTGGTAACTAGCACCAGTTGGTAATAAGCCAAATGACAACCAATACAGTTATGGGGTTATGTGTTCATAACTGAGTGACCCCATCACTGCCTATAACACTGCATTCTGGACCAGCTGTAACTTCCAGATGGTCTTCAATGGCAGTCCCATGTAGAATATGTTGCAGTAATCCAATCGGGAGCTGACTAGAGCATGACTGACTGTCTGAAAGCCCTTCCAGTCCAGGAAAGGGTGCAACTGGCACATTAGAGCTACCTGTGCAAAGGCACAGACTAACAGCAAGTTAACATGTTAGCAGCAAATCTTAAGGTACTATGTAGCTTCTTAAGAACACAAATGAGTAGAAGGGGTTTCTGAGTAACTTATTATCCAAATCATACAGTATTTGCTTCATTTATACTCTGTGAATTTGAATGGGTATTTTCAAATGTTTCATCCTTGAACTGCAAAAAAGGAAGTCATTAGGCACTAGATAATATCTGACAATATACTTTAAAGCAAAGAAGTAATTGTTTGTGGATTGGGTGAGATTCAACTTTGTGGATTCAACTGGCTGTTTCTACCTTTCTTGCATCCTATGTGCATAGAAAAGCCCTTCATTTTGAGGAGCTACTTGAATTTAAACTGGAAGCCTTTCTGTATATGGCTACCATTTTTAGTGAATGTTGAAATGTGGCTTAAAGGATCTGTGTCAACAATTGTCAAGAATTGACAATCTGTGTCACCTTATTGAAATCTATTTTACTGTATGACTGATATATGAAAGGGTGTAACTCCAATAAGAGATTGAACATGGCTATCCAAATCAACTCATGAACAAATTTTAAAATGCTTCAGTCAATCATTGGGAAGCCATAGTGTTTATAGTGTTTGACTTGTGATGCATTTCATCTCTTTTTTCTATTTGTTCCAAGATGTAGCTAATCTAGATCAATGAATTCCACCAAGACAGTGGATACCTCTGTCAAACATTGCATTTTATGAATCACATTCCTGGAGACAAACAGATCTCATCCGTTCCAATGCTTTCAGACAAATTATGGCCCTATGCCTCCTAAATGTCATGAATATGGAAGGAAATTGAAAGCAATGCAGAAAAATTCTGTCAGGCTCCCTTTGCACGCCTGCCATAAAGCACTGCTACACGTATCAGCCTGCTACATGCATCAGCCGAGGAAGAACAAATCCATGTCAGATTTGCAGCTTCGCAGACATAGAGAATGCTTCAGCACATTCCTTCACAAGTTGTTAGAGCCAAGGATGGGCTGATAAGACACCTGGACTCTAATTAAGTCTAAAGAGCTGGCAGGGGGAGATCAGGAGTGAGAAAGAGCATGTTTGTAAGACAGGGAGGAGGGATGATGTCAGATGGAATGAATTACTTTGAATGCTTTGGCACCAAAACTGTCCTAACTGCCAGGAACCACGCTGAGACAAGAATAGGTCTCTAGTGTTTTATTACTGCTACATGACAGAAAATCCTAACAAACTGAAGAAGCATGGGAAAAACCCAGACATATAACCCCCAAAGGCTAAGGCAGGCCCGATCTGTGTCTCTTTGAATGGCTACCTAATTCCTCAGTACTACGCATGCACTTTACAGCCTGGATGGGAGCCCCCTGCTTGCCATCCTTACTCATGACAAAAACACTATTCAGAGCTTTGAAGCTGTCCTGTGTAATCAGATTTTAAATAAATGAATACCTTAAGCTTCCTAATGGACTATCTGGAGAATGTCTTACGTTAAGATCCTGGTACTGGGACCATCAGAAATGCTTCCAAAGCACTCATTTTCAGTGTATAGAAAGAAAGAAAGAAACTGCAAGTGTGATCACTTTCTGATTAAAACTACAGCTGTTAAATTGTTTACAGTATGGTAACTTGAATTATTCCTATATCTGATTTAATCATTACTAAAAAAAAAAAAAAAGCTGGAGCTACTTCTTAGATGCTTTTGAAAATATCCATATATCCCAAAGGTGTGACACACAGAACTGATTTCAAGTATAGCTGATCCCCACTGTATATATATTATGGATGATTTGGTGAGTCATATACCCCCGAAGGTATTTTGGCAAATAGAGTTAAAATGTCCAGCCTTCCTTCTAAATTAAATCAGCAAATCTCCTCATCGACTTTCTAATATGAATACCAAGGGTAAGAAGAAACTTTCAAAAAATGGAATAGATTTGATATCATCAGACTGAAAACAAATCCAAGAAGCTTTAGAATAAATCTAAGATTCTTTCATTCGGAAGCGACTAAACGAATAAACAACAAAAAAGCTCCAATGAAACCTTTGGGGGGAAAAAACATATTTTGGATGAAGAACGTAGCCCTTAGATATCCATCATAATAATTTTTTAGAGCTTCTGTGAGAGAAAATCGCTAGGAGATACAAAACATGACCTTGGGGGGAAAAAGTTCCTAAAATGAGCATAAAGTAAGTATGTAAACCTTCGCTCCTAAAAAATAGGAATTATTGTGCAGTACCTAATTTTTGAATAATAAACCAGCTTCGTGTTTGATCAAAGTGTAGGAAACCAGAATGAATTATTTATGTTATATTGTGGCAGAGAATTGCCAAGGTTCACTGCTTCCACACCCAGTTCCTAAAAAGCAGTGTGAAGATGATCTACAATTACTGCAAGCCTGCCCACCTCAAAACTCTAAAAACACAAGGGGAAAAAATTGCCTTCATCTGAGCTTCCACGGATCCTGCAGGTACAAAAATCCCCTCATTCCACACAAAATGGGGGGGGGTGTCTTGCACACCTTTCCTGACCACCTTTTTACTTTACAGCAGCCACATGGAAAGCCATTCTAAACAGTTCCGATGAGGAAAAGCTGAGAAGGCCTCAAGCCACTTTTTCCCTTGAAAGCCAGGAGCCAGGAACTGTAGTGAGGCAGTACTTCCTGCTAGCAGCCTTCAAGCTCCACAGTGTTAAGAGAAAAAAAAAGGGGTGGTGGTGTCTGCAGTTTCAAAACACTGCACAAGAGGCAGAAATAAAGTGGCTCAGCTCTTGACCATAGATGATGTTACAGGATCACAAAGGTCCACAGCTGCTTTCTAACATATGCAGAATTATCATAGTTATGGTAATTGGAACTAGACTCACTGAAAATACAGAGTCCATGCAGCTCTTTTGGAATGAATGTTATGTTGTATCACTTTGCTGCCATCTAGTGGCCATTTGGACTTTTGCAGTCCTCAGATCTAGTAGTCCAGGTATCGTACTGCTGCATCAGTCAATGCTCTTTCAGTATCTTATGTAAAGCAGAAATCTCCAAATTGTTTTCAATGACAACCCTCTATAAAGTATATAACAATAATTTAATTGGGAGCCCACCAGATCATGGGTTACTGAGGACAAGGTGACAAACTGACTTCGTTAATTAGTGCTCATAGTGACCAGATCTTTCTGAGGGAACTAAATAAAATATTGCCATGAGACCAATGGTAAATATGTCCTTTGCCTTTTTTTCCACATTATCACTCAAAACAATGCCAGTGCTAAAGATAAACATGCACATATACATAAATAAATCAAGCATGTTCTCTTTCACGGGTTCTTTAAAGGAAATGTCCAATGACATGCATTCAAGGCTATAAGAAGTCATTGCCGTCTAGTGCTATTTTCAGAAATCAGCAATAGCCTATGTGCTACAAAGCTGGAAAAACTAAATGCAACTAGGGGGAATGAATTCATTGTACAGGTGCCTTCTCCTCCATTTAATCCCCAGAGATGCTTATCAGAAGCATAAGTGCTGGTAATTTCTCTGCACTCTTGAGATGGTCCAACATATTCACAGTCCACTGTGGAAACACACAGAGCACTGCAGTCTTCGCTGTTTATTTATATTCAGCTTCAGGCATGTGTAATATTTTAGGTATTTACATTTTCTTTTATGATATAAATAATTTACTGGCCTAATTTTTAAAAAGAACACAGAGCAAATTTGTTTGCTTTCAGAATATATCCTCCTGACATTGCAATGGGATACGACAAGTGATTCTATATTAGCTGTCAGGGCTGATAGAATGAAAAGAACATACAAACCTGGACTTGTTCATTGCTGAGGGAGATTATTGCAAGAGGCAAGCAAATGAAAGCACCTTTAAAGCTTTATACTTGTAGCTTTATACCACACTTCCAATGACTCTTGAAAGAGAATTTTTGAAGAAAGACCTGCTATTTCAAAGTGGCACTTTTCAGAGCAAAACTGTACTGCACGTAAAGAGAACTGTCTCAACAAAACTAGATCCAGAAAGTCTCATTCTTAACTCTCTGTCATAATTAAGCTCAGCCACATATATCTACTCAAAACTTTGTGTCTGAATTCCTCTTTTACTGAAATCCAGCTGACCGTTTTCTGTGAAGCATCATTCAAAAGCAATACAAAAGCAGATATTTTAATTGATGGTGGATGAGCTTGCAGCAGTTGGATGCTACACTTCCAGAAGGATAGTATCATCCATATTATGGTGTATGCTGGCTTGAAATGCCAGTGATTATAGATCAAAAACTACCATAGCTGTATTGGTCTGTGCGGAAGATATCCCAAATCCATAATTAGGTAATCCCAGCTAAAATACCACACAAGAGAGTGAAAGCTTTTGAATACTACAGAACTAACTAGGATTAATGCCTGGCTTTACTCCAACTGATAGTTAAACTAGAAGTCTTGCAGGTAGAGATTCAAATAGATTCCAGCTATGCCATTAATGCTCTTATTGCAGATACTGGACAAATCCTTTATAATACAGAAAAAATGGTTGCTGTGAAGTGTAATTCTCAAGCCATATACACTTAGTCCTTGTTTAGCCTCATTTAGTGACTGTTCACAGTTACAACAATGATGAAAAAGTAACTTTATGACCAATCCTTGTATTTAGGACCTTTGCAGGCCTGTAAAGCAAGGGAAAGCTGAAGTATGACCATAAACAGTTGTGGTTTCACTTAGCAACTGCTTCACTTAATGACCAAGTTGCTGGTCCCAATTGTGGTCACTAAATGAGGACTACCTGTGCAGTATAGCAGACACTCAGTTCAAATTTTGCATTTTTCTTCCACTCATAAATCATTATGAGCATTAGTTTCTTAGTTTGAAGAGCAGTTGGCATCTATGCGTTGTCATTGCAACAGACCTGGTTTTAGGGCCTTTGCTTCTGATCTTGCCTGTTGAACTCTTGCAACCAGATCCCCAAATTAAACAGGAATTTCAGCCATGATGGAAGAGTTCTGAATAACTAAAAAAAGTTGCATATTCCTCTATGACATTTTGGCTCTCCCTAATAAATGTATTACCCAGCCATGGATCTAGGATTATATTTCTAAAGGAGCCATATGTTACACCATGTATCTCTTGGTTCATGTATATTTGTGATCGTGATTCTCTGAAGTGAAATGGACTAAATGAAAGATGATGCAGGGAGAAAAAGCTACAGTGACATGCAATTTGTTATATGAATAGATGCATGACATTGTAGAGGTAAAATGCTGAGCAAGTGGCAGCAGTGGTAGAGACGATGTGAAGAAAAACCAAAACAAAGAGAAAAGTGGGATAGAACTGTTTATGACTTCACTGTGATCATCAGAAAACTCAGGAAGCTTGCAAAACAAGGAGCCTTCCCTCTCATCATGTCCAAAGTTTGATGATGCAATTGTAAAAAAACAGCATGCAGCTCAACAGAGATAGAATTGAATTCTTGACCTTTGTCACACTACACTTGATCTTAGCCAAAAGGCCGAGAAGCAACACTTTAAGGGTACTCCTATGCACCTTCGACTATGTCCATGTGGTGACGGCTCAGTAGAAACCCTAAGCCATATGTTGTTATATTGTTCCCTATATAAGGATTCTAGACAGATCCCTATATATCCATTATTGAAGAAATTTCCGGGCAGGGAAATATGGTTCCTATTTAATGCTAGTTCTTTTGGACAAGGACCCAAAAATATCCTCCCAGGTTGCCCAGTTTTGTGCTAACATTTGCACAATACGCCACACCATCACTTAGGTTTTGAATTTCTTAACATAGTATTTTATTTCAATTCATTTTAGTATTTTCATTCTTAATTAATTTTGGATTGTAGTATATTAATTGTTTTTGTTTTTTATATATATATATATATATATATATATATATATATATATATAAATTTAACATTGTTGTTATTGTGTAGTTTTATTGTGTCTGGCCTTAGGGCTGTAATAAACGTGATGATGATGATGACCTTCGTCTAGTGTCTATGTTCTAGACACCTTAGCTTTACCACAACTAGTCACAAAACCAAATTCAGGTTCAGATTCAATTCTGATTACCAGTTATGCCCAACTAATGTCACTAGATGAGGTTATCTAAAGGAGATAGAAGTGGAACATGGAGAAAATCGATACTATGCTGTTTACAAATGCTATGTGCTGTTATTTTTCATTTCTACTACCCAGTCTATATTTCACTATCACTCATAATTAGGTACAAATATAAGTCATCAAACCTAGTGGAGTATTGACAAAATGAAACAATGTTGGGGAATAATAAAAATTTGAAATACCTCTATACAGAATTGGAGGGCAAACAATGTCTGTGATGCGGATTTCACAGCTGTTTTTCAACTATGCCATTTGTATATGTATATTGACCTAGTCTTATACAGTGACTCATATATATATATATATATATGAAAAGAAAACAGTTTAGATGGTCCTCCCAAAGAAAACTATATAATCCCCCTTTTCTGCTTCCAAAGCTGTATTCTCTAGGACTGTGTGATGATCCAAATACAAAGAGAATAAAGTGATTTTGGGCATCTGTTGACCTTAAATCAAATGTATCTTTTCTTGATTGCAGTTGCTCCAAATCACTTTTTCCACTTGGAATATAAACTGATGCAAAGACTTAGTATTCTCATCAAATATGCAACAATCTTTCTATTTAAAAGATAATAATTTGGAGAAAAATCTAGTTTTTCTTTCAAGTAAATATAGCACTTTGGCCACAGATTTATATCACTAGAATTAAAGCCAGAAAAGAACATCACTGGTATATGTTATTCTTCCTTGCATGTTGGAAAGTATGCCAAATGCCATTTCTCTGCTTTACTTACCATATGTGCTAACCCCATTTGTAATAAATAATAAACAGTGTCCCTCCCCCATTCCCCCATTACAGTCACATTGGATAAATGTTGAGCAATGGCTTATATATTCTGATGAAATCCAAGCCAGACTATCTTAAGATCTTTGAAGAACCTTAAAAATTTCCCCATTCACATAACCAATTGAAGTTGCTGATAGTAAGAGACAAGAAATTATACTCTTCCTCTAGATCTGTGGGCATCCTTTTCTTCAGCCTACAACAACCTAAAAAAAAAAAAAATAGAACAGAAAAGAACAAATTTAGGCTTCTGCTTCTTAAAAATGAGGGCTGAACTATTGGCATTAATGGAATTTCTTGTTAGAATGGAGCAGCAACTATATAGAATTCATATTTTTGTGATGATATTGGAGAAATACACATTTTCTTATCATCTTTCATTTGGTCTAGGAAAATACTATTATTCATACTATCATTGTTTTGTGCCATCAACAGTATTGTTCTTACTACTGCAGTGGAAAAATCATTTCTATAAGCCTGAATGGATTATTTTTGCTTTAAAATATTTGCCATCTCTTTGCAGACAGATTTGCTGATACAAGCTAACACAGATCTGTCATCTATCACATGTCATTGGAACATGATAGAAATTGTTAACCAGAGGATACATGCTGTTTTTTAAAATTAAACTAAAGGATTACAGCCTAAGTTCTAATGCTGACATGTAGCAAAGCCCACTTGAAGTGACATTATTTTATTGCCAATTTGAAAACACTAGTATTTACTGTGTTTAATGAAACTGACTAAATAATGTGGCAGAGTATAAATTTGCTGTATAAAATTAAAGGAGAAACATCCTTCACTACCAAGTGCAATATTAGATATGACACTGAAAAAACCTCTGCAGCAAGTTACAGTACCTAAAAAAGAATGGTTTTACTAGAGTGATTTTCTATTACACTATTGACAGTAATGATTTATCCTTGTATTAATAATTATTTCTATTAAGAAATAGTGTCAGAAAGAGGATATGAACCAAAGCATTTATAAGAATAAGCTTAGAAATATGAGAGGGAAGAAACAATGTTGAGTAAATAAAGCTATCACTTTATTATATTAACAGAAGAGTTCTTTAATGTTGAAAACATGAAAAATTTTTAAAGATCTCTATGTTTTTCAAAAGTTTTACATGACTATAGAAAACCACTGTGGATGAGATAAAGTAGTTCCCCTGAGTAGAGAACTTCTAAGTTCTAAGCCACTCTTTATTCAGAAGTGGATTATTATGTATGTTAGATTGATTTTCCAGTTTTCCTCCATACTGGTAAGGCCTCTTTTTTTTAATACCAACAGAATGCACATCAGATCTTGGTGAGATAAGACACAAATGTGTCTCTGAAACTAGGTAAATGAATGGTTTGTGAACTTACCCTTTCATACATGGTTATAGGATAACATCCAATTAAATAATATATATTTCAATCATTTTTCTTTCAACGGCTGGTCAAATGGAGGTTATAAAATTGATGCTGTTCCAAATGAGTAAATTTTTGGATTCTATAGCCTGGGATGACACATTTTATAAATTTCATGTCATTCAACATCATATTGAGTGGGCATGGTCTCTGTTTTAACAATGTGATTATGTGCCATCAAGTCGATGTTGACTCTTAGCGACCACGTAGGTAGATTGTCAGATCCCCCCGATCAAAGGATTCACAGAACCCCTTATCAGGGCATCTGCCATCCTTTCCTTCTCAATGGGTGTAGACTCTGTGTCGCCAGATGGGAGGGGGTGTGAGGCTGGAGTGTGAAGTGGATTATTATGGCTATGGAAGACATCAAGGACAATGACTTGAGATAGACCAGAAACACCACCTGGTTGGGAGGGGGTGTGACATACTTTCATTGGAAAGGGAACCAGTTAAGGAAATGTAGTTTTAAATCTAGGTTTAAGTGGGAACTCTCCATTCGCAGCTTGACCTCTGTACTATTCATTTCGCTTCATTAAAACAGTTAAAGGAACACAGCCTCCTGACTGTTATTGTGTGAATGCTCGAATGAACAGGTGCTGACATAGATTTTCTCCATGATGATCTGTCCCTAACCTGGTCTTTCAGGTCTTCCAATGGCGTATTCATTGCCACTGTAGCTGAGTCCATCTACCTTGCTGCTGGTCATTCTTTTTTTCTGTTTCCTTCCACATTTCCCAGCATTACAGCCTTTTCCAGAGGGCACTGTGCCTCAAGTTAGAATTCTGGGTTGATTTGTTATTTGTTTTCTTGGATGTTCACAGTATTCTCAGGAGTCTTCTCCAACACCAAAGTTTGAAAGTGACAATAGTCTTTCTCTCCTGCTTCTTCAAAGCCCAACTTTCACTTCCATAGAGTGTCACAGGGAATACCATTGCTTGCACTATTCTGATCTTTGTAGGTATAGCCACATCACTGCATCTGAATATATTTTTCAAGGCCTTTGTGGCCTCTGTACCAAGTGTTAGACTGTGGTGTACTTCTTGACTGCTTGTTCCTTCACTCATGATAGTTGATCCTAAAAGGCAGAAGATATCTACCACTTTTATATTTGCATTGTCAATTCTAATTTAACAAGGTAGATTATATATAATGTTACCTAGGTCCTCATGTGCCACATATTACTATTACTCTTGCCTCAAATTCAGTTCAGGGCAAGAGCTATGCTTTGATAAAGAAGTCTATCAGAAGTAAGAAATGTTATTGAATACCACAAAATCCACTTTTAACTATTGTATAAATTTTTATGCATGTACTAAAAAGCGCTAACCCATATATGATACATTTATACATTTCAGAGGCATTTTGCATGTTGAAAAAAAAGTTTACAATACAGAGTTGAAAAGAAATGGGCAAAACAGCAGTGTCAGTGCCCAATCCAAATTTTCTTAGCTCTGTGAATCATAGACTCCAAGATTCCAGGACATGTTGTCCAATAACATTTGATGGGTCAGTTGTTCCCTGACTCTGATCTAGAGAGGAGGATATACAGTATTCTAAAGAATGTACATTGCCAGCACAAGGTAACATTTGGCACATTAATAATTGACCTAATTATTAATAATCAAACTTCATTTTAATATTTATTTGACCACCACAGTATACAAGAAAGAAAATTAGGCTCACTGCTTTATGGACTGTTTTGCAGTAAAAGCCTTAATGATTCAAGATCTGGTCAAATTGGGAAGCTGAGAAAAGGTTTATCTCTCCACTGACATTTTAAATTTGAAATAAGGCTGGCCCAAAACATTTGCTGCCCAGCTTTCTGAAGGCCAAGTCTATAGCAATCAACATAGTCAAGTTATTTGGGCCTCAAGGCAGACAATCTTCTGAACTCTTATTTCCTATATCATTGTTATATTTTAACCAAGAACTTGCTTTCATAATATCTCAAATCACTTGCCTGTGGCAGACTTTAATTACAGGGCTATATCTGGTTTGAAGGCATTTTATTAACTACCTTCATATCTGCAATCCATATTTTTAAATATTGTGAGATAGCCTTTCCAATCCCTAAAGTTTTAGGTATGTAGATCCAGTTAAATTTCACAGACATTCAGAGACCCAAAAAGCACCCTGGGAAATCTCATCATTTATGCACATGGTGCTTTTCTTTCTCATATGAGCTTAGGCTTTTAATAAAATTTGTTATCTCAAAAAGTGCTGCCAAACTCCTAATCTTTAACTACCATAGACTAATATGGCTCTTCTCCAACAATGTCTGTCACATGACCCATCTATTAAATTAACATCATTTGATCCAATTTCTGCTCCTAGAAGGTGTACCTATAATTGAAGAAAATTGCCAATGATCAGCTCAGGCCCCTGGTAAATAATTTCTAATCTGCTCTACTAAAGTTATCATTTGATCCAAACTGCAAGTATTTTAAAGTTGGAGTCACTTTGCTAAATCAAGGTGGGCTGTAAATGTAGGCCTGCTTTGCAAAACCTCTCACTCTACTCCCAATATTCATCTGGATATTCAATGGGTCTTGCCTTTCAAAACTGCCAATATACATCTCTTATTTCACAGTTTCCCAGTAGGAAAAAAAGAAATGGTTAAATATGGGTCTTATATTTAAAAGAAGTAATGAAATGTGATTGTGTAGGATGAATAGAAAGTTACTGTATCTAGCCAGAAGAACGTAAGAGAAAGAAAAGAGATTTTCTCTGCATTGTTGACAGGGAAGGGGGGGAAAAGCTACTTATTTTTAGAAATCCAGTCCGGACTGTTGGAAGTCAGCGGCTGCTGGTCTCCTAAATATATTCCGCCCTATCTAAATGCTCAAAGATATTTCCTTTTAAACATCTTTGAATTATTTGCTTTTAAGAAATACTTTGATAATAACAAAAAACAAGCCCATATCAGAAAAGTAGATGGCATTCCATGGCAGGTGGTATAAATTATTGATGCTGGCTGTTCTATCAACTCTGAACATTGCCTTGAAAAAACAGTTGAATAAAGCATGATTTCTGAATGATACATTGTGTGGCTTAATGGTTTTTAAATGCTGTTTTGCAGAATGGATGCGTAGTCAAAGGTGATACGTTCTGCTAGAGCCTAATCAGGCCAATAGTTAGTCTGTTACAGGGATGTCTTCGCTTTTATAAATGGGGAAGGAGTACAATACATTCTGATCAAATATGGGTAAAATTCTGATATTATAGCAAAATATAGCTATTTTTCCATTCTTCTTGTATCTGCACATAACTGGCAACTCTGTTCAGGATGCCTGGTCTCTCCTTGGTAGGAAACAGTCCAATAAACATCTGCAGGGTCAGATAAAGTCAGATAAAGTCACTTGGATCCAGTCTGAGTTGGATTCTGGCCATGCAGTTCCTTTGGATTTTCTTGAGGCACTGTCTGGCTTGGTTAAATGGTAAGAGTTTGAGCATGTTAGTCCTGGGAAAGCAGAGAAGGTCCTCAGGGCTGTAAGAACAGCCACCTGTGGGTTACACACATGTCCCTCCTGGCTGGATAAGGTCCCTTGAGAGACAATATGCGGTGGGAATCAGGTAGTGATACATCCTTGAGGGAAGGGTGGTTCTGCTAGCTCTTAAATAGGCAGTGCTCTATCCCTTTCTCAAAAACCATCACTGGATCCACTGCTTTGTATATTTTTAACTCTGTATCCAAACTTCCCTTTTTAGAGAAGGTTGTTGAGAAGGTGGTCAGTGTGAAACTTCAGAGAGCCTGGAAGAAACAGATGATTGGGTGTCTTTTCAGTCAGGTTTGAGACCAGAACATAATACTGAGATGGCATTGATTGCCCTTGTGGATGATCTCTGGTAGATCAGGATAGCGATGGGGCATCCATCTTAGTCCTCCATGATCTCTCAATGGCCTTTGATACCACTGATCATGGTATCTTCTGGACCAACTTGGAAGATTAGTAGTGGGGGTGCAGTGTTGGTGGTTCCTCTGCAGCCAGTTCCAGGCAGTATTAGTAGGTAGGAAGAGATCTACTGTAGCCCTAGACCTCTACTTTGTGGGGTCCCTTAGGGCACTATGCTCTTTATTGTGTGAAGCCCTTATAGAATATATCCTTATGGCATTCTCTTGTTCTTTATTGGTCCACTACTTTTTAACATTGTGATACACCCAGAGCTTCATGGAGTTGAGAGGCCTCTAAATGTGAATGATGATGATGAGGAGGAGGGGCATGTTGTGGGTCCTGTTGGCCAAGGAATTTGTTTGGTGAGAGGAGGAAAACCTTTTCTGCCATGGCACTCATACTTTGGAACCTCATTCCTCCTGAGGTGAGATTGGCCCTAACCCTTTTGGCCTTCCCAGAAGGCCCTCAAAACTTGGTTTTGCCATTGGGGCTGGGGATGCCATGGAAGTGTGGAGCCCATTGAATGGCAGTATTGTGTATAAGACTCTCCCCAGTCTTTTTCTTATTATATTTTTACTGTTTTTTAATCATTTTTAATGGTTGAATTATGTTGATTGTTTAGCTTTGTGTTTTAATTGTACACACTGCCCAGAGTCACATGCATGAGTTGGGTGGCTAAACAAATTTGATAAATCAATAAAAATAAAAATGATGATTTTTCCATCTTAGGTCTGGATAGAGTATTACTCTTCCAGGCAGAACTGTAACTAGTGCATAACTTGGTGGGAGTCTGAGCTCCTGATCAAATAGCAGGTCACAGACATCACCAGAAAACATTGCACAACTTTTCAGACCCAATATGTAATCAGTACAAGAAATCAACTCCACATTAAGATTAAAACTACTTTTATTAATATTGGCTGGTAATAGAATCCTGCAAGTCTGATTATGCCTTACCTCCTCCCTTTCTTATACTCAGACTTGGAGACCATCTGGAAGCTGCAACTGGTACCACAGTACATCCATGTAGCCTCACTGCTCCATGAGGCTTCTAGATTGACTCCCACTAGGCTTCCACATACAATTCGAGATTTCACCTATAAAGCCCCTCATGACACATTACTTGTCAGACTATCTCCAATTGACTCTGCCCATCCTATGAAGTCTGACATGAGTTCCACTCAAAAAATAATGTCCTCTGTATAAAACAACATCATCTAGCAGGACCAGGAGAAGGTCCTTCTTTGTCATGGTGCCTGCCCTCTGGAATATCTTATCCCCCAAGATCTGGTTGGCCTTCTGGCCAGTCTTGAAAACCTGACTGTTCCCCTGTAGTGAATGAGCCCATCTCTAGTGGTTGATATGGAATTTTTGCTGGCTATCCTCAATTACATCACATTTTTCTGTTGAGTTTATTTTTATTGGTGTTTGTATTGGGTCTTATGTGAGCTGCCCAGAGTCACAATTTGTGAGTTTAGAGGCTATATAAATTGATCGAATCAATTAATAAATTGTTGTGGCAGCGTAGGGTATCTCTTTGTTTTTATTTTATTTTCAAAATGTATAAGGCCACCCAACTTAAACAATGTGATTCTGATGGCACACAGCATAAAAATAAACAATAAATCAATAAATTTAGTCTTATATTATTAGGTTTAAAAAGGAGATAGTATTGATGTCACATCAAAAATTACTGTTAGAAAAGCAAAAGGTATGATCTGTAAAGGAAGATTAATTTGAAGCTTACATCTCTAATGCTAAAAATATACCCTTGACCAAAGAATGGTCCACTCATTCTATCTCAGATGGTCTTCCTCTTCCACTGAACATGCAGCTTTGGGAGAGATGTACATGGAGCAGTGAGATCACCCTCATATCCTAATGTTAAGTGTAAGTAATTTAAAGCAATTCAACTCAGTAATGTTTATTTTGGTTTATATAACTGGGCCAGAATATGCTGCAGGTTCGCATACATACACACGCATACACATGCATACACACACACACACACAAACACACATACACACATAGGCACATACACATACACGCACACCTGTGGTGTGCATGAATGTGAAAGTGAGAACAGTATTTGCTTAAGCATAGGGAATTGGTCCTTTTTTGTTTTGTTTGGGGAGGCAGTTATACCAACTAGTTCTCATTTGATCTTCAAAAGCACAATAATGATGCATCTGCAACACCTGATTTAAAATTGGAACCATCAGTTTATAAGTGATGGTAGTTCAGGCAAAATAATATTTCAACTAATTAGCTAGTTTGAGCATTGTATATCTATCTCTGTCTCTATCTCTAACTTTATCTCTGCTTCTGTTTCTATCTCTTCCATAGGAAGAACATATTCTGTTCTCAAATGAAATAAATTTAAAAGTCAAGCAAATTTTAATTTTAAATCCCTCACTTACCTCAGACCTGGGATTCAAAGGAACACATGCTCCAATGCTTTTTCATACCTATCAACACAGTTGAAACATATTAAACCAAATGAGTCTTTTCAGGAGTGATGTTCTATTTATTTAATCTATTAATCTATTCTATTTAATCTAGGTGAACACTTTTTTGTTCTTTCATACTTTTTGTGATATCTGCATTGCTCTATTGTGATTATTGCTTTATTGCTCTTTTTATTGTGATCAATTTTTTCTATATTTATTTATTGCCTGAGTTTGAATGTTTTCTTTTATTGTCAACCACCTTGGAAACTATTTTTCAGAGCAATCTCATGCAACTATACAAAATATATAAAAATAAATCCTCAAGTTGACATATTAACTCTGCATAAATTGTTTTGTCAGAGGTAAGGTAGCTATGGTCTATCAAATACTACCAAATACTACTCCCCTCCTATGCCTATCAGTGTCAACTAGCATATTTAATGGATAGTGTTGATTGGAATTGTAGTTGAGCATAATCAGGATGGCCATAATTTCCAATCCTTTCACTAAGTGAATTTCATTATACTGTCAGTCATGATTGTTATAAGGATGCTAATGCATTATTATTACCACCCTATATTTCAAAGTCTACAAATATCACCAACATCCTGTCAGTTAAGATCAATGCCTTGCTAGGACAGAGGGAGAAGTTAAAAGGTGATTTTTTACACAGAATTTATTTGTCTGAATTGGCAAATACTCTTTGATTTGCTAACCTACAAGGAAGAAACAACTTGTAAATAATTACAAGCAATTTTCAGTTTTAGTGTAAAAGCACAGAAAACAAAATGTGTGAATATATTCCAACAGGATAAATCACAAATATAAATATTCCAAATTATTCTGAGTAGTTGATATAACTTTGGGGTCATCATAAATATTCTGATTGGTAAACTCATCCTTTGTTTAGATATTCTTGTGAAATGTTTGCCATATGTGAGCAGGGCAGTTCATGTATTACCCACCTTAATCTTGTTTGACCCAGAAAGAAAGAGGGAAAAATATTATTTTGTTATTGTTACACCAGATTTGGTACTTTTGTCCATGTATCGAGTCCTTCCCAAGGACCTGGGATAGACAGATGTTGTTTAATAATATTGTATCATTGCAGGATGTAAGCTGTTTCAACTAAAGCTGCCTTTTGCAATTGACTGATAGTGGTTTGGTCAATGCCGATGGTGTTCAAGCGGTGCTCCAGATGTTTTGGAATTGAAGCCATGGCACCTATTACTATTGGTACTATTTTTGCTTTCTTTTGCCCCAGTCACATTATTATTATTACTATTATTATTATTTCCAGTTTTCTTCAGGAATGGCAAGATTATCTATTACATCAATCACACACCAACCAATTTGACTTGACAGAACACTGCTGTAATATCCCCTTGCCATTCCTGAATAAAACTGGAATATAATAATAATAATAATAATAATAATAATAATAATAATGTGCAATTCCAAAATATCTGGAGCACCACTTGAACACCATCGGCATTGACAAAATCACCATCGGTCAATTGCAAAAGGGAAATTTTATTGCCTTCCAGGATAAAATTTGAAACAGAATCTCCAAGATACGGAGTGATTTTAAGCTATAAGATATTTTTTGCTGTTTAGAGTTATTGATAAATCAGTGTATAGATAGTTTAACAGACAGGGATAAAAGGAGACTGTTTGTCCTATTTATGGTCCCTTGAAGAAGTGTTCTTTTCAGAACTGAGATGACGCATTTCCTAGGACTCCACCAAGAGCCCAAAAGGGAAGACAAATCTGTGCTCATCACTGAGAAGCAATGATTAATGGTGATTATGGTGATTAAGGATGAACAATAGGTCCTGGATATTTTTGGTGTTCTCATCCCACTCTCAACTCTTCAACAGATGACAAATGCAGTACACAGCTGCAGTGTTATTCAGATTCCTTCCCTTTGCAGAATTAGGAGTTAAGCAGCTGTAAACTTCCTTATATTTATGGGTGCTCCATCTCTCTCTCTTTCTCTTTCTCCCCCTCCCTCCCTCCCTCTTTTAATCAGGTATTTTATATTCTTGAATAATAATTTAGTAATGGGAGTCTCTGAATCTGTTTGTTTTCTCCCACTCTCTGAATTTTAAAATATATTGTTATTTCAACATTTTGGACAGCAGAGGAATAACTACTACTAGATTCATTCATTGCTTGTTTTGTGTGTAGTTCAAGTTCAGGAAAACATCTGGAAGTGCTAAATTAATGCCTGCTCATAATAAAGAACTGGATGAGGGCCAATAAGCTGAAGCTGCATCCAGACTGAGTTCATACAATGATCTAAACGATTAATGTGGTTTGATTCGTTTTTGACTTAGCATAATGTATGAAGCCAGTTTAATTTGTCTTTCCAAATTAAAATGATCCAACTTAGCATTATGTGTGACCCATATTGTTATAGCTTATTCAGAGGCATCATGCCACTGTGAACTAGGCAAACCTAAACTACAGACACATTTGTTCAGCCTAAATTATCCTGCACAAGAGTTGTAATTCTCCAAAAGACTATATTTTCAGACACAAGTGCTCCTTCATCCATTTTTAGCATTAGATCCATGAATTGCTTCTGGACAGGTAGTATCCTTTAGAACCTTAGGCTAATATATATATATCAGAAAGACCCTGGCCTTAATTAGCCATGCTCTGGAATTTTCCAAGTAGAATGTGGTAAATTTGAAAACGCAGCAGTGCAAAATAAAGTGATCTTACTGCTGGTGAGACTGGACATTATGATCTCATTACAGTTACGTTATGCCATTCCCTGATCTCTTTTCAAGCCTATATATACATAGATGCTCATATATTCATATGCTCATATGAACATAAATCCATGTCCTGGCATGCTCCAAAACATATTTTTGGAATTGAATCAGAAATACTGCATAATCCCATTATAGTCTTCTTTTCAACATTTGTACCTACATGTACATTACAGATGGTGTCTTGGGGAGATCCTGCCTTTTGAGAGGAGGGGAGGAGATACCAGAAAGGCAAAATTTTGGTGTTTAGTAATTAACCTTTTATTTTTCTGAGTTTGTCAAATGCAGTTATAATCCTGCTGTAATAATTGTGTGATTCTTACTGGAATAAAATACAAATATATATTTTTGTATGTGTGTATGTATTCTTTCCTATAAGAATCACACAATTCTAAAAACAGACACAAAAACACACATACTTACACATGTAATTTTTTATTCACTGTTTTGGCTAATATGATTGAAGAAGGGTTAAAAAGATCATATAAATTAGCTAGTTGCATACTTTTTCTTTCCATAAAGCATACTGTATAATCCACAGGTGAATACATACAGAAAGAAGTAAAATATCCGAGAACAATGAAATAAAAGGTAACAATCATGTTCATTATGTACCTTTGTAAAAAAGGGAGGACCCTTGTTGTTTTACTGAACCCATGGAGACTGGATATTCAGTGACATCTCCAGCATGATGTATTAAGGCTCGCACATACAATGGTACCACTTGGACAAGACTTCTGTTTCCATACAGCAACTATGCCGTTGATCATTCTCATATGTCCACATTTGTCCTTGATTATTGCTTCCATTTTTGCTTCTTCCCTTATTATCAAATACATTGGTTGCTAGGGTCACAGATAGTTATAAGGTAAATACATTGGTTAAATTAATGGTTGCTGTCACTGTGTAATAACAGCTGTTATTATGAACAGCTCCAAAAGGAGCATCTGGGCCTGTTTCTCAGGAAATATTTCTCTCTCTTTTTCTGTTGCACAAACACACACCACACTTCCATTTTAACATTTACATAATACTTAGCCACATAAGCTACATGGGTCAAGAGAAGTTAAACAGACAGACGCAGAAAGATATGATACTTAAGATGCTAGATAAAAAGACACCCTCTAGTTACAACCAAGTAATTTTATTCTTAGCGACTTGCTATTGCCTTCTTTCTGTAGAGGTTTTACTTTCCAGTCTAGGTTATAGCCCTGGTATTACCTACCATATTTATGCATGGTTAAAAGGACCATTCTTCTGAAGTAAAAGAGGAATAAATGTTTTCTAGAAATGTATTTATTTGGCCAAGTTTGTGTTACATCCCTGTATTGGCTCATAAATAGTTACTTATTCTGGTTAATGGCATTAATCACTTAAATCTCTGTAAATGCATCTCTTCAGTCATCTGTGGTTGATTTGGGAGTACGGTAGTAGCAATTTTAGACAACTAAAACAATCAAGATCTGGACAGTAATACACACACACTTGCACTACAGGCTTTGTGGGATAATTATCTTGAAAATTTATAAATTAGGTTAAACATCTGCTATTGCTTCAAACATTTTATTTCTGCCTTTGTTGACCTATTGGCAATCCTCTGCACTGTTTTTTCCAGAGCATATAGTAAGACATACTTACTCATGCATATTTACTCTTTCACATGCAACACTTTATTGTATGATGAAGTATACAGAATATATCTGTTACAGAAATGACTATTGATATAATAATAAATCCTATACAAAACACATAGAAATTATGAGAATTTTAAGTGTAATGTTTTTATTGAATGTATTTCTAGTTAGTGAAATGTAAATCCAAGTAAATAAATGTTTATTTATTTAAGCCAATTCTGACTCTGGGAATATTACAAATAAAAGAAAAAATATACATAAAAAGGGAGCAGAGCTGACTGAAAGAACAAACATCCAGACTTAAACCACTTAAAAGTATTACAATTATAATAAAACCACATATTTTTACACCAAATATTACTTACAGAGTCATACACCAAAATTAATCCAAAAGTTTTATTTTCATACATTTATTTCATAATTTATTTGAGAAAAAAAAACCCTTTTTTAAAAAATGAAGATGATCCCATTAAGAAATTGAAACTCAAGATCAGCTGGTAAATGAAAAAGGCAGTTCAGCAATATATTTCACCAAGGCTTGGCCCTGGATCTCATCTGTAAGGACTTTTGAGTTAGAGAAGAAATAAGGTATTATTGATGCATGTATCTGAATTGAGCATTACTGAGCCCTTGAAAGTCATTTCTATTCCTAAGCTATAGACTGCCATTTAGTGAAAGAACTCATACTTTGCATGAAGAACTGTATAGCCCTGGGACTGAATTTATGTATTTATTTATTTGTTTATTGGGAATCAGTCTAGGGGCTCTGATAGCAAAATAGAGAGGATTAATTTCCTTCAGTGCAGTGCTTCAGGGCTTAGCCTGGGAACAAGAATTCATTAACATCACAAGAGCCTGCTGTGCTCTCAAAGTTAGTGCTATCATAGCTAAATTAGACAAGGCCCCCTTCAACTACAAGAAGCTTTCTTCAGTGGAAGTAGAATTAATCGCTAAGGTGTTGCTTCAAACATTAGTTGCTATGCTTGTATGCAAATTGCCAGGGCCCTGTAAAAAATGCTGAGAATCAAACTCTCATGCAGAAGTGAAGATTCACTCAGATCTAAATATTTCATGGAATAACCAGCCATCATATGGTTATGAGCACCAATGGTAAAAGTATAAACTGTCAAGTTAAACCTGTAATAGGTCTACTTAAAAAGGTCAGTACATTTGTTGAAGGATCATACCAGAGTCCTATCTAGTTCCACAAGCATGACATGGGTGTAATAGCAGCCATGATTTCTGACTCCCAGCAAGAGTTTTCAAAATCCAGGTTCAGGACCACACATAGCATTAGAAATTTGCTTCACAGCTTTGAGCTAGATGCTATCACTTAGTCAAAATAGTTGTTGTTTTTTTAATTCCAGACTGTATTGCCTAGCCCATTGCCTAGCCCTTTTCTCACAGACCTCAATATGGCCGCTCATTTCAGTGTAAACTAATGTAATTTGCACTAGGTAACATCATGGGTTCATATAGTGATATATACAACTGATATGATTCTGGGATGTGGCACTAAAGTGGCCTGAAAACATTTTTTTTAAATAATTAAAAACCTGAAGTCCACATGCCGCAAGCTGGGGCGGGGCGGGGGGGGGGGAATGACCTTACCTAAAAAGCAGTTTTGAGTTTAAAATTAATTATATCATCCTGAATTAATAAATGTTATCTAATAGGTTTCCTTATTATAATTTATACTAATGTTGAAATGACTGTATTAAATGTTGCAAAATTAATTATCATTTCAGCCTATAAACTCTTGGTAAGAAGTTTTAATTCAGAAAGCTGTATTCGTAACAGTTTACTTTTCATTCCCTGCATTTTTCCCTTTAAATATGCAGCAAGGCATAAATGAAATAAATTACAAAATAATAATTCACATAAACTAGTGCCTGAGCCATAATTCAACTCTTGCAATTTTTATTATGTAGTTAGTGTGCCAAAAGAATATTTATGATATGATTTCTACACCTCAGAAAGCTCTTGATTATCTCACCAAGACAGATATCTGCCTGGCTCTTATTCTACAGATATGCGCAGGAGGCTGTGATCAGCAAGTACAACAGCAGGGGATAGGCTAGTCCCTTTACAAATTAAGAAACCAAGAGAATGTGGCCAGCCACCACAGGCAAGCATCTCGTGTAATTTTAATAGTGTAGTAATACCAGTTGCAACACATGTTGCTTTGTTCAACTGCACCTACTAAAATTCCTTTTTCTTGTTAACATAGATGTTGGATATGGGGCACAACTAGATTCTGTTTAATTATTTCAGTTGAACTTGTGGAGACTAAGATCAGATAAATCAAGTAGTTTTCTTTTTCAGCTTGGTGTGGTGTTCGCAATGATGGGACAGACTCAAATGCAGCTGACTACCACTGAAGCACAAAAGGCTTATTCATCTAGAAGGAAAAATTATATTTAGCAGGGACAAATACATTTTCTTACTTGCCCTCCTTTCCCAGGTAATGTATTTACCTTAGGAAACATTTGCTTTGCCATGTAGTTTTTCCTACTTATTGAGCTTTTTGCTGGTTTATTCTCAAGTAAGCATGTAAAGGATTGGGTTTAGGCACTTCCAGATTGATTTGCTTTTGTTATTACAGATGAACAGGGAAAAATGCCAAGATCAAGAGAATGTATGGAAATAAACATAGCTCCCCTAATTTTCAGATCTCTTTTGTGGATAAACAAACTTCTTTTCCATTCACTATATATGTCAGGGATGAGAAATGTGTTGTCTTCCAGATGTAGGCTGACCATACATACTGTTTTAAATGGGACAGTACCAATTTTTTCACATTTCCCGACTGTCCCATCGTTTTAATATAAATGTAAATGTTGTCCCATTTTTTTAAAAAATGTTTTTTTAAAAAAACAGGAACTCCCCCTTCAGCATCCCCCTTCAGAAAAGTGCAGTCTGAGAGGCAGGAGGGGGGGAGGCGCAATCGGTTTTGCCTGTGCGTACGCCGAGGTCTTTTTTTACTCTTATTTTCGCAGCTCCTTGCCTGCTTCCTCGGCACTCCCCCCAGCCTTCTCCACCCGTGCACCCAACCCCTTTGTCCACCTTCTCCTTTGTGTGTGTTTTTTTGGTGTGTGGATGCCAAAGGGGGAGTTCCTGACGTGGTCGCTTTAGTGGCTGATCATCACTCAGACTTTGGCAAGAGAAAGACACAGTGAAGCTGCTTGGATTGGTGGCAGTGGTGCAGCAGTGGCTCTTCCTTTCCATTTCTCCTGCCATTTGTTGGTGGCTGCTTCCTTCTTTTCTCCTGCCTTCCCTGCCCCCGATAAATCAATTTTGTTTGGCAGTTGATACCCCAGCTGCCCGCAAAGCAGGAGAAAATACTCCTGGATGCTGGATCACAGTGCCCAGCCATCAGTGTGATGACCTTCAGCTCTTCTCGCCACCATTCCAAGGGTGACATGATGGAGCATGAGGTGGGACTGGGCATCAACCCCTTCACCGACGCCGGCATGGGTGCCTTCAAGCTCAACCACAGCAGCACGAGCTGGCCTCCCAATGTCCTGTTTTTGTCTCAATGAAATATGGTCAGCCTATCCATATGTTGACTCTATTAACTGGCTGGAGATGCTGAGACTTGTAATTCAGCAACATTTAGAGGACCACAGATTCCCACCATAAGTGTCCATGGGGGGCAAGAGGAGGAAGTGATAAAACTTTATCACATCTTCACAGTTCAAAAGGCAGAGTTTGCATTGTGATAATGCAACCTACATTTCATCATTTTGCCATCAGTGTAGTTAGTGTTAATATGTTTTCTACTACAGATTAAGGTTACTATGGTAACTAAGCATTTTGGCTCTCATGTGATAGGTACATGAGTAAAAATGTGGCTAGTGTTCTCAGGTTGATTTGATTTGAATAAATAAGATAAACAGGCATGCTTTATATAATTTCCAAGAACAAAAAAAAGGTCCCTCAGTGTCTTTTGAAAATATTAGCATGGAAGTATTGCTCAGCTGGAGAAAAAAATTATTTGAGGAAATATTAATAGGAACATAGATATTATATTATGAAACATGCCACTCTGGAGTTCTTTCAGCTGCAAAGGCTAAATTTAAGTTTTAATAAAAAGGATTAATTATTATTTTTTTCCTACTTCCACCATTTAGACAAAAACCTGTTAGAACATTGGATTAATTACATAGCAAGAACACTGAGCTAAATAAACTACAATTCATCAATTGTAAATGTTTTTCTTTTCTTTTTAAGTCTATTCATAGAATATTTCAGAACAAAATGTTCATTTTACATTTCCTGAATCACAGGTAGCTTTCAAAATAGTGTGAACCTTTTCAGAATAAGCATGTCCTAGCAATGACAGATTTTTAAGCTTTCATTATATTTTATATTTTAAAAATCAGGTAGTTAGAATGCTATTTTTACAATACAATTTGTGGGTGCTTTTGACATGTAACTCTTACAGTTCTTAAAAAATAGTCACTGTGTTTGTTGAGTTTACAAAATCATGAGTGAATAGTATATGAAGTTTCCTTAGCAATCTGGAAGATCACATGTTATTTATTCCTCGCACCATTCATATATTCTTCAATCTGTTTCATTTCTCTGCCCATTTGCACAGCTTTCCTTGACTTTTGCACATCCAAAAAAATGCCAAAATGTTCTAAGAGAAACTAAATTACTTTGAAATATTCTGTGCTGAGTATGCCTCAAGGAGTCAAGTAATTGCTTCCTTCTTTATTTTCACTTTGCTGCATTCCTCTTCTTAAAATTCTGGTTTTAAACATAAAATGTAAACCAAATTTAGTTGTTGTTCTTGATTCATTACTTTTTGTCCTGAACCTATTATTCCCAAGTGCAGCCTTTGTCTGAAAAAGGGTAGATTCTCCCAATGTATCTTGATGTATTACCCACCTACTATTGGCCTGATGGTGTTATGCTGAAATCAGCAGACTTTGGATTGTTAAATCATGGATCAAAAAAAAAAAATCTTAGCATTGTTTTTTAGTTCAGTTCCTGGTTAAAAGTTAATTTTCACAAATCAGAAGAACTGGGTTTTAATATTTCTAAGGAACTTAAACAGCAGCTATCTAACCTTTGTAATATTCATCATGGGGGAAAAAACATAATTATGTAGTTTGGGATACATATAAAAAGTCTTTGCCCTAATCCTGCTTCCCCAGAACACAAACACACACACACACACACACACACACAGGGGTGAGATAAACTAAGTAGTTTTTTTTTAACCTATTACAGTGGGTAACTGACCATGTCCTTATGGCACACAGGGCAAAAAGTCAAAAAATTGCTTCTTAGACTGAAGAAAATTAGCATCCTGATACAAGAAAATGTGGAAATTAGCAACTAGGAATTAGGGACCTGTGGAAGGATGAACATATGTTAGGCATACATTGTACTGTGTTAAGATTTTCTTCCTTTATTTTTGAGAACAAATGTAGTTCTAGAGCAAGAAAATGCTCATTTGGTACATTTACTAACTGTGTCAGGCATTATAAGAGGAGAGCCATGCTAGTCTATAGTGGCAAAAAATCAGGAATCTAGTAGCACCTTTTCAGGCTAACATATCCCTTTTAATAAAATTTGTTAGTCACAAAAGGTGTTACAGACTCCTATTTATTTATTTATTTATTTATTCATTCATTCATTCATTCATTCATTCATTCATTTTCTATCCCACCTTTATTATTTTTATAAATAACTCAAGGTGGTGAACATGCCTAACACTCCCCCCTTCCTCCTATTTTCCCCACAACAGCAACCCTGTGAGATGAGTTGGGCTGAGAGACAGTGACTGGCCCAAGGTCACCCAGCCAGCTTTCATGCCTAAGGCAGGACTATGTCTGACTGTGTCAGACTATCAACTGGGAGCTATCAAAGAATGTAAAATAATTAGCAATGCTGAAGCCGGTCAAAAACAAAACTACTTTCTGGTAAATAAACTAATTATTTATGTATTTGCTTTGAATAAAAGAAAAAAAAATCTGGAAAATCAGTGGTCTTCCATGTCCCCATCAATCCTGATTCCATGTGTGTGTTCCCAATCTCTCTCTCTTTCTCTGACTAACACACACACACAGCCATATGTATAGACTGAGAGGCAGCACACAGCTGTCAAGAACTTTCTCTGTGTTTGTTGTATACAGACACAAATATACATATACCCAATCGTGCACAGGTGACACAGTATTTAGGTACCAAGGAATCTCTGTTTAATTACACCTACAAGTTCACATACGTATACTTCATATATGGCTGGCTGGGGAATTCTGGGAGTTGAAGTCCACATATCTTAAAGTTGCCAAGGTTGAGAAACCCTGCTCTACATAGTTTACAGTTTATATACTGGCTAGTTTAATCTTTTGGATTTGTATGTACCAGATAAAGTGTTTACTGATTTGAAGTTTGGAACATTCGCTCATGCCTTCAGTTTTCACATTTTTATAAAGGATAGGTTCAGCAACACTGTTTCAGTGTAACTAACATCTACAACCACTATTCCAAAGAATAGAAGACACTTAGGGACTGCTAAACCAATACGCTAGCGCATGATGGACAGGGACCACAAAAGTTTATTGAACAAATGGTATTCTGCCTTCACACACCTCTTGAGCTTAGATTATTATCATTAATAGCATCTATGGGGAATCTGAGCTCCAGATATAATGACATTTTACCAGTGTGGCTGGTTTTGGTTTTGGTTTTTTTTTACTTCTTACCAAAACTAGTTTTTAAAATCTTTAAAATCAAGGATCTATATCATTTTTGCAAGAGAATGTAGCATCAAGTCTCTGCTATCAACAAATATGTGTTACACCATGAAAATTAACGAAAGTAAATAATAAGAAAGCAAAAGTGAAATCACTCACCCTTACATTAAAAAAAAAATCTGTACGTGTGCTTTCTACATGTTCATATGTTAAATGGAACTGTTTTCAAAATTAATAAGAGTGCCTATATCTATAAGCAGGAGATATATTGTAGATTAAGGAGAGAAATTAGTGACATAACAAGCCATGTAGTAATATTTGGATCAGAAGAGAGGTAGCAAAAGAGTCAATACCAGGTCTGTCAATACTAGCTGAATCATCTACACAAAACATTTCAAATATCTGTGCTTGCTAGCAATAACAATACCTTGGAACAGACTCTGTAGCTTCAGCTTGGAGGATCATGCTAGTACTATTGAGCTTGCTCCCATCAGAAAAAGATGGGATTTTTTTGTAGAGGAAGCAGAAAACAGCCAGTGCTGGAAGACAAAGTAGAGAGGTCAGAAGACTTGATACTTAGCTACTAAAGGAATTGTGTGATCAGGAGAACTGTGTTGGGTGAGGACACAACCCTTCTTTCCCTAAACCCTTGATAGGGTTTAGGGAAAGAAGGAAATTATGTTGTAACCTTCGAGAGGATAAAATATAAATGTATTTGTGACTGCTCTTAAGAGGACCAGATGCCTCTTCTCTTCTCTTCTTTTTTATTTCTTCTATTTCTTTCTTTGCACTTTTTTCACTTATTTATTACTTTTCTTTACTGTCCTTACTTTTCTGTTTCAAAATTTGTATTGTTTTTATTCATTTAAAAATTTCTTTAATAAAAATTATATTAAAAAGAGGATAGTGTTGCTATGTCACACATACATAGGGGGAATTGGGAATAGTGATCTCTACATTCCCAGATTGATATTCAAACTTGTATTTGATACATATATACCATATATATATGATATACAATATATATATATATATATATATATATATATATATATATATATATATATATCACATAGTCAGATCCAAGATGGCGCTGCAGATGGCAGCCTCGGTGAAACGCTGTCTGGGGGGTTTGGTGTTTTTTCTTTTTTATATATCTTGCAGCTCGCTGCAGATAACATATTCCAGGAATGAACTTTTAACTGTTGGACAGCTTTCTGTTTACACTCCTCCTGCTGTTTTTTGTGACTGTGGGAGTGCTGCGGAAGATTAGATTGCAGGGGCGTTGGCTTCCCTCGGTCGTGTTAGCAGCTCTGTTTGCAGCAGCTTGGGGAGTAAACGAAGATATGTGAGATGTAGACAAAGGGGAAAGCAAGCTGGAATTTTGGTAAGACTGAGAAAGCAACAAACTAGAACTCCTCTCCCCTCGATATATTTAACAAATATTCACTCACTAGTTAACAAAATCTTCAGCAAAGGATCATTACCTTGTCGTGGTGCTGGAGCTTGAGCACCTCAATGATGCCATGAGCTAAACCGTGAAGGGCCACCCAAGACGGGAAGGTCATGACAGAGAGGTCAGACTAAATGCGATCCCTGGGGAAGGTAATGGCAACCCACCCCAGCCGTGAAAACTAAATGGATCAGCACCTACTGGACAACACGCCTAAAAGAGATGTTATTTTCATCACAGGAGACTGGAATGCTAAGGTGGGCAGTCAAATGACACCTCGAATTACAGGTAAGCATGGCCTGGGAGAACAAAATGAAGCAGGACATAGGCTGATAGAATTTTGCCAAGACAATTCGCTCTGCATAACAAACACACTCTTCCAACAAGCTAAGAGACGGCTTTATACATGGACTTCCCCAGATGGACAACACCGAAATCAGATTGATTACATCCTTTGCAGCCAAAGGTGGCGGACATCTGTACAGTCGGTAAAAACAAGGCCTGGAGCTGACTGTAGTTCAGATCACGAACTTCTTCTTCCACAATTTAGGATCAGACTAAAGAGATTAGGGAAGACCCACAGATCAGCTAGATATGAGCTCACTAATATTCCTAAGGAATATGCAGTGGAGGTGAAGAATAGATTTAAGGGACTGGACTTAGTAGATAGGGTCCTGGAAGAACTCTGGACAGAAGTTGGCAGCATTGTTCAGGAGGCGGCAACAAAATACATCCCAAAGAAAGAGAAAACCAAGAAGGCAAAATGGCTGTCTGCTGAGACACTAGAAGTAGCCCAAGAAAGAAGGAAAGCAAAAGGAAACAGTGATAGGGGGAGATATGCCCAATTAAATGCAAAATTCCAGAGGTTAGCCAGAAGAGATAAGGAATTATTTTTAAACAAGCAATGCGTGGAAGTGGAAGAAGACAATAGAATAGGAACGACAAGAGACCTCTTCCAGAAAATTAGAAACATTGGAGGTAAATTCCAGGCAAAAATGGGTATGATCAAAAACAAAGATGGCAAGGACCTAACAGAAGAAGGAGAGATCAAGAAAAGGTGGCAAGAATATACAGAAGACCTGTATAGGAAGGATAACAATATTGGGGATAGCTTTGACGGTGTGGTCAGTGAGCTAGAGCCAGACATCCTGAAGAGTGAGGTTGAATGGGCCTTAAGAAGCATTGCTAATAACAAGGCAGCAGGAGACGACGGCATCCCAGCTGAACTGTTCAAAATCTTGCAAGATGATGCTGTCAAGGTAATGCATGCTATATGCCAGCAAATTTGGAAAACACAAGAATGGCCATCAGATTGGAAAAAATCAACTTATATTCCCATACCAAAAAAGGGAAACACTAAAGAATGTTCAAACTATCGAACAGTGGCACTCATTTCACATGCCAGTAAGGTAATGCTCAAGATCCTGCAAGGTAGACTTCAGCAGTTCATGGAGCGAGAATTGCCAGATGTACAAGCTGGGTTTAGGAAAGGCAGAGGAACTAGGGACCAAATTGCCAATATCCGCTGGATAATGGAAAAAGCCAGGGAGTTTCAGAAAAACATCTATTTCTGTTTTATTGACTATTCTAAAGCCTTTGACTGTGTGGACCATAACAAATTGTGGCAAGTTCTTAGTGGTATGGGGATACCAAGTCATCTTGTATGCCTCCTGAAGAATCTGTATAATGACCAAGTAGCAACAGTAAGAACAACGGAACAACGGACTGGTTTAAGATTGGGAAAGGAGTATGGCAGGGCTGTATACTCTCACCCTACCTATTCAACTTGTATGCAGAACACATCATGCGACAAGCTGGGCTTGAGGAATCCAAGACTGGAGTTAAAATCTCTGGAAGTAACATTAACAATCTCAGATATGCAGATGATACCACTTTGATGGCTGAAAGTGAAGAGGAACTGAGGAGCCTTATGATGAAGGTGAAAGAAGAAAGTGCAAAAGCTGGCTTGCAGCTAAACCTCAAAAAAACCAAGATTATGGCAACCAGCTTGATTGATAACTGGCAAATAGAGGGAGTAAATGTAGAAGCAGTGAAAGACTTTGTATTCCTAGGTGCAAAGATTACTGCAGATGCTGACTGCAGTCAGGAAATCAGAAGACGCTTAATCCTTGGGAGAAGAGCACTGACAAATCTCGATAAAATAGTTAAGAGCAGAGACATCACACTGACAACAAAGGCCCGCATAGTTAAAGCAATGGTGTTCCCTGTAGTAACATATGGCTGCGAGAGCTGGACCATAAGGAAGGCTGAGCGAAGGAAGATCGATGCTTTTGAACTGTGGTGTTGGAGGAAAATTCTGAGAGTGCCTTGGACTGCAAGAAGATCAAACCAGTCCATCCTCCAGGAAATAAAGCCAGACTGCTCACTTGAGGGAATGATATTAAAGGCAAAACTGAAATACTTTGGCCACATAATGAGAAGACAGGACACCCTGGAGAAGATGCTGATGCTAGGGAGAGTGGAAGGCAAAAAGAAGAGGCGCCGACCAAGGGCAAGATGGATGGATGATATTCTAGAGGTGACGGACTCGTCCCTGGGGGAGCTGGGGGTGTTGACGACCGACAGGAAGCTCTGGCATGGGCTGGTCCATGAAGTCATGAAGAGTCGGAAGTGACTAAACGAATAAACAACAAGTTAACAAAATGGATGAGCTGCTCATTTTAAATTGGAACAATCCTGACTTTTCAAATGCTGCAGCCCTTTGCTTTACTGAAACGTGGCTTAATCATTTGACGGAGGATGGATCTCTACAACTCCCAGGCTTTCATCTTTATAGAGGAGATCCAGTTACAGAGTCATCGGGCAAACAGAAGGGAGGTGTAATTTGTTTTTATGTTAACATTCGTTGGTGTAAAGATGTTAAAATCCTGAATAACTCTTGCAGCATGCACTTAGAGACTTTAGCTATTAATTGCAAACCATACTATGCTCTACGTGAATTTTCTTCATTCATCTTAATTGGAGTTTATGTAGCTCCTGCTTCCTCAAACAGTGCAATACAGACTCTAGCAGACCAGATAATTGGTATAGAACAGAAGTATCCAGACTCTTTACTCATTGTCTTAGGAGATTTTAATAGTACTAATCTTACACACGAGTTGCCCAGATACAGTATATACAACATGTTAGTTGTCCTACTAGAGGCAAGAACATATTGGACCATTGTTACACTATACTAAAAGGAGCTTACCGCTCTACACCACATGTAGCAATTGGATTGTCTGATCATTGTATGATCCATCTCATCCCCACCTATAGGCAGAGATTTAAAACTGCAACCCTGTGATAAAACCGGTGAAGATATGGTCTGATAATGCTAAGTTAATCTACAGGCCTGCTTAGAGTGCACAGTCTGGAATGTTTTTGAAGCTGCCTCAGCAGATCTGGATATGTATACTGATACTGTGACATCATACATTAGCTTCTGTGAGGGCATATGTGTGCCCAAGAACAAATGCATATATAAGAACAATAACCTGTGGTTGACAGCAAAGCTTAAGCATCTGCGCTGCAACAAGGAAGAGGCCTATAGGAATGGGGATAGGATTATGTATATTTGGGCCAGAAATGTACTTATGGGAGAGATTAAGGCAGCAAAGAGGAATTATTCAGAAAAACTGAAAAATCAGTTTTCAGAAAATGATCCTGCAACTGTATGGAAAAGCCTGAAGAATATCATTGGCTTTAATAATCCATCTTTCCTGAATGATGAGAGTCATCAATTGGCAGATGACCTTAATATGTTTTATTGCAGGTTTGAGAAGAAACAACTGTTATCTGCTGTTACCAACTGTACTTCAGACACATCTGCTGCTACCAACTGTATTTCAGATACATTGTCAGCACTAAATTTCTCTATACCCATTCTCAATTCCTTAGGCTCCTCACCTCTGGTGATCTTGGAAAAAGAAGTGTGAGGTTTATTTAAAAAACAAAAGATCAGAAAAGCTCCAGGCCCAGATGGTATGATTCCCTCCTGTCTGAGAGCTTGTGCGGAAAAACTGGCCCCTATTTTTACACATATTCTTAATAAATCATTGGAGATGTGTTATGTTCCTTCTTGTTTTAAAAGCTCTACAATTATTCCAGGTGAAATCTTCCATCAGTGAGTTGAATGACTACAGACCTGTTGCACTGACGTCTGTAGTTATGAAGACCTTTGAGCGGTGAATGCTGGCTCATCTGAAAGCTATCACGGATCCTCTGCTAGATCCCCTGCAGTTTGCCTATAGAGGAAACAGGTCAGAAGATGATGCTGTCAACATGGCTTTACATTATATTCTGCAACATCTTGAATCTCTGGAGTCTTATGTACGAATCCTTTTTGTGGACTTTAGCTCAGCATTCAATACTATTATTCCAGGAATTCTTTATAACAAACTGATCCAGTTTACTGTGCCTGACCTTACCTGTAGGTGGATAATCAGTTTTCTAACAGATAAGAAACAGCATGTGAGGTTAGGCAAAACTATATCCAGTATTCGGTCAATTAGCACAGGTGCCCCTCAGGGATGTGTGCTCTCCCGGTTGCTTTTCTCCCTCTATACCAATGACTGTATTTCAAAATATTGTTCTGTTAAAGTTATGAAATTTGCAGATGACACAACTGTTATTGGTCTCATTCGGAATGGTGATGAGTCAGCATATAGATGGGAGGTACAACAACTGGCCCTGTGGTGTAGTTATAACAACTTGAAACTGAACAGGCTCAAAACTGTAGAGTTGGTTGTGGATTTTAGAAAGAATCCTTCTAACTCCCCTCTTCTTACTATATTTGAGAGCCCAGTATTAGTAGTAGAGTCCTTTAAGTTCTTGGGCTCCATAATTTCTCAAGACCTGAAATGGACGCTTAACATCAGAACTATCATCAAAAAGGCACAACAAAGGATGTTCTTCCTGCATCAATTTAGGAAGTTTAATCTATCTCAGGAGCTTTTGGTACAGTTCTACAGAGGAATTATTGAATCTGTTATCTGTTCTTCTATAACTGTCTGGTTTGTTTCTGCAGCCAAGCAGGACTAATATAGATCAACGGATAGTTAAGTCTGCAGAAAGAATTATTGCAATCTGCCTGCCTTCTATAGAAGACCTGTATATTGCAAGGGTCAAAAGGAGGGCAGAGAAGATATCTGCAGACCCTTCGCATTCTGGACATAAACTGTTTCAACTTCTACCATCAGGACGGCGCTACAGAGTACCGTATGTCAAAACATCTAGACATCGAAACAGTTTTTTTCCTCATGCTATTGCTCTCTTGAACTCCTAATTAATGTACCCTGATATAATGATTGACAGTGTATGGTAAGATATGACTGCTGGGATGTGACCGGTAATGCTCTGTTGGATGGGAACATATGTTGGACAACAGATGCAGTATGCTGTCCATAAATTTTCCCTTTAAATATGAGTGGGTGTTGGTTGATAGCTGTAGTGTTATTTCCTTCAAAAAAAATTTTCTTTCTTGATTGTACGGTTTTAGTAAATAACACTGTTGTTGCTTTATTATTGTTTATTTTTGATGTTGTGTAGATATGTTAAGAGCTCTTCCACCGAAGTCAAATTCCTTGTATGTTTGATCATATTTGGCCAATAAAGTATTGTATTGTATTGTATTGTATACATACTATATACGTATATACACACATACACATACACACACATCTCCCAAGAAGAAATATTGTACTGTACGCTTATAGTAAACATTCAAATAATTTATGCTCAAAAAACCTAAAAGTAGGAACAGGACATTAAATCAAAAATAACAAAGGAATAGCATTGCCAGTATCCAATATAGATCTATGAGATGCTAAGCAAAAGATTCTCCTGTTCTTCTTCCTCCCCTCCTCCTCCTCCTCCTCATTCTCCTTCTTCTCCTGAACCTTCAATCATGACAGTGTCTGGCCTGGTCTTTGGTCAGTTATTATTATATTTCTCAAAATGAGAGCAGTGTTTGTGGACAAAAATGTGATATTACATAAAAGATGAATAAGGTAAAAAAAATATCTTCATGATAGATATAATCTGCCTGAAACCACAATTTAAAGCTATGTATTTAAAATAGGGAATAGTGAGTTTCTATCTCCCACAAGCACACTTACTTTGTACTGTATACATTTCAGAGATCCTGATGGGCACAATAAAAGTTCTTATTTGCATGCAAAGTGCCATGCGTGGGGGATTTCTCTATGTCTTTTATGCAGAAGAGAAAGTGATTGACTTGGCTTCCTAAACACTGTTTAAGAATGCCCCCCCCCCAAACCATTTATTCAAAGACTCTTGCCAGGTGTTGAGACCAAGTCCCTCCCCAAAGAACTGTTGTACATCTGGACTATGCTGTAATTGTTACTCAACATTTCCATTGTCAGACCAGATGAATGGATAGATTTTGCTAGTACTTTTCAAAGTACTTTCAAAGGTCATGGCTTCTTAGTAATCTGAATTATGAATTTTATAATCTTCCCTAGGTTCTTATTGCTGAATTAATGCATTTAGGTTTTTGTTAAAGTATACAAAGCTTTTAATACATGTGAATATACTCAATTAGGCTTGGGAACATTGTGACTTCAGAAAATGCTACCACCTTTTTTACCCATGAAATTAGCAAATTGACAGTTTGGTTCAAGCTTGTCATTCTTTAATGCTGGCTCCTCTCACTTTTGAAATTACATTTGAGAGTAATCATTTGAGAACGAAACATGTATGTCCTATATCTAGAACAGATAAATTGACTTTACATTATTGTTCATGGCATGTCTTATGCTTTCAAGGACTAATTCAAACCATGTATCAAATAAGAAGAAATATTAACCTGGCCAAATCATTGTATCCATGAAATGGAATGTGCATTTCTTTCAGCTAAAATGTGGACTGTACATTAAGCTGTACATTAGGCCTGCCATAATGAATGACAATTGTATCCCATCATTTACATAATGTAGTTCTGTTATACTAATACTCACTAAGAAATTACACTGGCAGAAGAAACATGAACCAATTTGTTCCATCAGCATACTCAGATAACCATGTGTTTTAGCTGAGTTGCTGACCTATTTTTGTAATATTGTCACCAATTGTTTCCCACATTTTGAAAAACATACCTTTGCCTTTTTCTACTGTTTTACAGGAGCACAGACATGTTTCAGTTTCCCTCTTGCCTTCTTCTCATTGGGTAGGTTGCAGCTCCAATGGACCCTGGCAGAAATGAATTGTCTGGACTCATTTCAATTCAGGCCCAGGTTTAGCATGGAGAGCATTGATCATGATTATAAATAATATCTAGCGGGACTTGGCTAGTGGTAGTGCAACCTTCCTGGTTCCCATGGTCTCCTTCTGAGCCTTCTCTGAGGATTAGGGATAGGGAACATTATTTTTCAGTGGTTCTCCTCCTTCCTGAAGGGACAATTTCAATTGTCTTTCAATTGTGGGATACCACAGGGCTTGATGAATTGTTCTTATTTAACATTTTCATGAAACTCCTGGGCAAGATAGGATGCTGATGGGATGAGGCAAGTTTGCATCAGTAGACTGAAGAAATCTAACTTTACATTTCAGCCCCTAGCCTAATAAGTGATGCTATCAAAATGCTGTCTAGGTGCCTGGAGGCTGTCTGAATCTTGGTAGGGAGGAACAAGTTAAGACTTAACGTCAGCAAGACAGAGTGGATTTGGGTTTGAAGGCCTACCAATTCAAGTGACTTTCCATTGTTAACTCTGGACAGGTCCTGAATAGAGTTGGATTGCAATTTGGGGATTTTCTAAGAGGACAATATAGTTCCCATTCTGTGTACTAACAGTGAGCATTTCTGGAATAGGTGTGATTCATTATCAGACATGACTCAGTTATATAACAATTGGACTAATGCAATGCACTCTACAAGGGGCTGCCCTTGAAGATCATTCAGAAGCTACAACTGATACAGAACACAGCAGCTTAAGTAGTTATGGGTTTACCTCATGACATCCATATAATGCCTTTACTCTAAGAGTTGCACTGGTTACCAGTTAGATTCCTTGTACAATTAAAGGTGACAGTTGTTGTCTGTCCCAAAGATTCAGGGCCTGGGTATCTGTAGGATACCTTCTTTCAGTAACATCTACAAGCCTAATAAGATCTAGTATAGTGGACTCTTTATATGTCCTCTTGAGCTGCCCAGGGTCAGGCAGCATACAAAATAAATAAATAAATAAATCAGAGATTGTCATCTTTGAGGACTACAGAAGCATGTATTTTCATCTGGTGGCCTCATCGTATGGAATAGTATCCCTGTATGACATTTAGCCCCCTCCCTCCTAGCTTCAGGAAACCAGTTTTAAAAATTGATGATTCATCAAGTCATGGTGGGAAGTTTGTGATAAATATCCCTGCTGAAGAATTGGTTTAATTCTTCTGCGTATGCTTTCTAGTGTTATGCTATTAGAAAGCATTATTTTGTTTTAAAAATTAATATTTACTGTTTTTAATCCCAGTTACATATTGGGTAGTCGCATGCCACTCTGAGTCAGTTGATTGAAGTAGCCTATAAGCCAAAGAAGGAAGGAAGGAAGGAAGGAAGGAAGGAAGGAAGGAAGGAAGGAAGGAAGGAAGGAAGGAAGGAAGGAAGGAAGTTGCTTATAAACCTGCCCATGTGGTCTACTCCACAAGGTTATGCCTTTATAAACCCAGAACAGATTAACATTGTTTTCTTGACTCTCGGTTATTATAACTTTTTTAGCCATCTTGCAAACAGTATTTATAACAAGTCACAGTGATGTCAAAGTGATTATCGTTTGTGTCATGGCATCACTGGGCAAATGCTGAGATTATGCAATATCATGACAGATAACGGAAATATGTTAAGTTACATCATTTGCATGTTGCTTTCATGATGCCTCTGTCAGTATTAGCCCTGCTTCCCTTCTTGCAGATACCCATTGCCAAGATTCCAAATAAAGCTTTAATTCTTTTTAGGAAGTGTTTGTTTTCTTATTTCTGGTTTTCTTACCAGTTGTTGAACTAATTGTAATGAACCATCTTATGGTAAATACCATTTTGAATCAGCTGGAGCTGCAGTGGCTGCTGAAATAATATAAAAGTAAATAAGTACAGCAGGTACAGCAGAGGCCAAATCAACAGAAGCAACGAGAGTGAGGGGGAAAAAACGTTTTGCACTATACAGGAAAAAAGGTCACTGAATTCACATCATACTTATATGAGACCTGACTTCTGTTTCCTGCTTTTTATTTCTTACTAGCAAAGGTATGCCATTTTCCCTTTGTCCTCTATTAAGCAGTGCTTACCCATCATCCCCCACCTGTGACCCCAATTCAGAGTGATAGAAATGAATGTTATCTAAAATTACATGTGCCTTTCTGAAAATTAAAAAAGGTGTAGTCATAGTATTATGGAGAAATGAGACCAGTAACAATTATAAGGTATTGTTTCTGATAAGCATGTTTAGAAACATGGTAAGACATCAAGAAGCAGTAGTCTTACCCTAGCACATTGACAGAGTTATTGCTGATGCCACTGACGAAGGTAAAACTGCAAATGTATACATCTGTGGCATCAACACATCTTTAAATCTGTACAGAGTTGAGACTAAGTACCAAATGTATTAACTACTTTCTACTTTGGAATGCCTCATAGCTATGAAAATCCCTGCCATTCAGTTCTGAAAACCATTTATAATTTATTATCCCCAAATTGTTCTGTTCTAAACTTATCAAAGTTTTAGTTTCTGACAAATGGAAAATAGTTACTGAATGAGTGGGCAAAAATAATTAACTTTACCTTGGAATACTGCTGGATATGCCATATATTAATTGGTCTCCTTTCATATCTGTCTGCAGCATGAAACAATGTCATATTTGGGACCCTGAAAGCTTAGGAGCAGCATTTTCATTCTTTTTACCTTATCCTGCCTGTTGATTCTGCTCCTGTCCCTTCCATAATTTTGATATTGTTACTGCTATATTTCCTTAAGTGATTAATTAGAAGGTTGCCTTTCTTTATATGCATACATTATTTTCATGCATTAAGACATTTAAAATTGCCAGTTTTATATACCAGTGTACTGTGTAAACATGATTAAAATAAACAATAATAAAATGGGAGGAAATAGTTAGAAAACAAGAAGGGAAAGCAATCGCAGTTGGAATGTCTTGTTAAACAAAACTGTTTTAAGCTGATATTCACAAATTACTCTAACCCCAAAACAAGCCACATAATGACTTACTGATTGGATGCTAACCACACAGAGGATTTTATCTCTTACTGAGACATAATATACCAAAAGAACCTTGAAGCTGCTACAATGATTTACAGCAGGTAAAAATGTGGAGACAATTGAATTAGGTGGAAATCAGGAATAAGGAAGGAAAAATCTGAGTGGGAGTTTTGAAATTCTTCTCATATTGGACCCCATCTAATAAACTTTGGCTTGATTCCCAAAACATGGCAGTTGCAAGGATTAATGCATGTTGAAATTATACTGTTATTATTGCATAACATAAGATTACAGAAAATATAGGACTTTTAGGTTATGAATTCATGGTCTCATATTGCTGCTAAGCATTTTATAATTAAGTATATAATATTTTGGCAGTTAAAAGCATGTCTCTTGCTCTGATTCCAGCAAATTCCATTTTTCTAGTCAATGGGTATTGATTAATTGAATTGAATTGATCTTCTGGTGGAATGCTATGGAAGAGAAGTTGGAGTTTTTGAGAGGGCAGTTGGGCTGTTCAATTTTCGTAAGAAAAATGCTTTGTGCACATCGTGGGGATATGTAAATGCTCTGGTTTATTTTGAAGTAGGATAAGGGTTCAAGAATATTTATCTGGATTGCTTTTAGGGTTTGGCTGATTTCATTTATCTTTAGCGATTTGTATTAAATTTATTGAGGTATAATAAAAATAATAAATGTCTATTTGGATGGTTTTGGATTTAATATGATTAAGATTATTAAAATTGTTGTGTTATCAAGTACAATGGCAGACAATTTATGTGTGTTTTTTTTTAGTTTGATCTTTATTATAGTAGACAGAAATGTATAGAATAGCAGTAGGAAGGAAATAAATAAATGTTATCTTTGGGGGGGAGTTGATTAGGAATTTTATATAATTTTTTTCTTTTTTTTCTTTTAATATAAGGGGAGGGAGTAACTGTATTTAGTGATTTTTACAATGTGCCAATGGAATGATTTGTAGAAATAATGTGATTTTGGTTTAATATAGAGTAAGCAATTGTTTATGGAAAGTTTTGTATATCCTTGCTGTTAAAAGTTGGAAGTCACCTCTCTTTGTAACTTTGAAAAAAATTTCTCTTGTGTTTCCACACTTTTTTAGTTTTTTCTCTTTTGTCCTTTATAGTTTTTTTGTTTTTCTGTAGCTTTTATCTTTGCTTGAAACTTAACAAAATTCTTATAAAAAAATGAAGTGTTAAGTTTACGGCAGCAAATTGTTCTGTATATTCATTAAATAATGTTACAATAAAACTAAATAAAGACTGGTTGGCAATAGTAACAAATAAACTATTTGTGCACATTTATTTTTCTGCAGTCCCAAAATAAAAAGTTGAATCTTTTCATACCATCACAACTAATGGGCAAATAGTGATCAGTAAATGTCTGATAAAAAATGTAAAGAGTTATATTTGCTTATGAGCTCAAATCTGAAATTTTATACACCCTAAAAGGTAGAGAAGAGAGAAAGCATTTTAGACATGTTCTTTCTCTGATTTCCTACAAATAAAAAATATTTTTACACATACCTTTTCTATCTGTTCTATGAATAAATGCTTGCAGTATGACTTTCAGTTAAAATAATAGCAAACTCAGCAGTTCATAAAGTAACACAGCCTAGAATGAAATAACCAAGTTAGCAATAACAAAACTGCTCTAACTTAACCTTGATAGTACCTATTTAGCATAGTAGCATTTTGATCTAGCCTTCTGCAGTGTTGGAAGTTTCTGATCAAGAAGCATCACCATGATGACTCCTGTTATACAAGACACTGCTTTTTAATTAATGAAGTCTATCTTTGCATGTGTACATGGTACAAACTCTTTATCTGTTTAGACTTTATCCCCACAAAAGGGAAAACTGTACCTTTAAATACAATTCAAACTTTTCGAGGCATCTCAACAACCACAACTATTTGTCTGAAGTTTATCTGAATTTAATCCAGATGCAAAAGAAAACAAAAAAAGGAAAAGAAAACCAAACTGAGATTCTCACTACTTTAAAAAAGTTCTTCCCCACAAAACACACACTTTTACAATGACTGAATTTCTGCAGACCAAAAAAAAAAAGTGGAAAAGTTGAATAATAAAATTGAGATTTGAATCTGAAATTTGATACTTTAGATTTTAAATCAGCACATCTGAAAAGTCTGCTCAATGCTTCACATAAAACAAGACTAACTGAACTTGAAAATTCTGATAAACAACTAGTGACAGATGTGCTAAATGTTTTAAAAACTTTCAAAGATGTTCAGGATAAAATGACATCTCTACAAATTTTTTATGGTGGACTTAATTAACATTTTCTAAATTCTGCTTGCATTGTAGAACAACCAGTGTATAAGCTTGAAATTAAAGCTGGCTATTTCCATTCATCTCAAAAATCTAGTTCTATCATTCTGCAATTCCTGAGATCTATACTGAAAAATGCAGGTTCATATTCTGCATTTGCATGGCCAGTGAGAATCCTTGAATGGAAAGCAAAGAAGATATTGATTTTTTCAGATCTTCTTCCATAGACAGCTCAGAAACTTTTGGTCCATTTAGTTATATAAGATGCATATTTCTTGCTCAATATTATGAGAGGTATATAATAAAAGTTTTTCCAGTGTCCTTATCTGAAGCCTACATTACTGAGAATTTGAAGTTTGGTAAAGTGTCTGCTGATTATGCAAGACATCACATGATTTCTTGATGAATGCTATACACCAATAGACAAAACACTGACAATCCAGATTTTAGCAATACAGAGAATGAGAAGTGTTAAATGTACGAGCTTAATTCAGAAGAGACAGTCACACAGAAACTCATATTGTTAACATCCAATGGCTAATTTAAAAAAGATGTCTATTTTTGTTTTATTGGTTATACTAAGGCTTTTCACTGTGTAAATCACAAAAATTTAGATTCCCTTAAAAACATGGGTATAATAGGTCATCTTGTCTGTCTATTAAATAATATGATTTATTATCAGGAGCTAACAAAATATAAAAGGAGTATACCAAGGTTGTATACTGTCACCTTTTATTTAACTTACATGCGAGTAAATACATTAGTATAAGAAAAATATCTCAAGACAATTATCAACAACATTAGATATGCTGATGATTCCACAAGGAAGGAATATTTAAGGATTGGATTGCTAACTATGAAAAAAGGGTACAAAAGTTAGTGTGCTGTTCAATATTAGAAACAAAAACAAAACACTATGATGTCAACCTAGGGACAGATTAGTGGAGAAGAAGTGAAAGTATTAACAGACTTTATCTTTCTCAGCTGAGAAATTCACAGGGATGGTGACTAGAACCATGAAACATATGCTACTTGGAGAAAGACTTTGACACAACCAGAAAAAAATATTTAAGTGGAGAGCCATCACACTGACAACAAATGTATGTTTATTAAGGAGATGTTTTCCCAGTTGTAATATATGGCTGTGAAAGTTGGACCATCAGAAAAAAAGCTGAATGAAGAAAAACTGATGTCTTTGAATTGTGGTGCCGAAAAAAAATTGCTGAGAATAACTTGGACTGCAAGAAAACAAATAATTCACTATCAGAAGTAAAACTAGATTGCTCACTGGAGGCACTAGTAAAAGTGCTTGGGAAAACTGAAGACAACTTTTAAAAGTACCCAACAGAAATCAAGGTTGGCTAGATATGATCACTGATGACACAAGCATGAACTGGCAAGAATTCAAGCAGTTAGTGGTAGTTCCATGGTGAAACAATAATTGTCAGATGATGAAGACTTGGAAATAATTAAATGATCAATAACAACAGCCACAAAGTTCCTTCTGATTGTGCAAGCTATCATGTATTTCCTTGCTAACCTTCAGTGGAAAAATATTGACAGTTAGGCATTTAGAGGCCATTACCTTCCATTTTCCAGCCTGTACAAAGAGGTTTCATAAAAGGTTAGCAAACATCTGATAACAGATTGCTAACTGAATTCTGGATATTGATGCAGAACAATTGAAATTTTCGGGGTGGCCTTGTTTGATATGGGAAAGACCTTTGATATATAGGTAAATGATTGCTCTTCCCTATTTCATTTTTGCTTCCCCTTTAATTCTCTTGCATCCTTTCCAAACATAAAAATGTCAAGAAAAATGGCCACAGTTGGTTTTACCTGTATTCTGTATCTTGTGGTTAGTGTGCTCTTGTACATAAACAATTTTATTTAGATTTCAATTTAATTCAAGAAAGCTGATATGCTGTGGTTTATGCCCATCAGTCTGTTTCTACTGCAGCTCAAACTGTTTTATAGAACTACAAGCCAATGTCCTGCTTATCTTATTAAGAGACATGTCCTGAAAAGCTGCAAAAAAAGAAGAAATTCAACAGATGGTGTAGAGATGCCTTGACAGTTAAACTTGGCAAGTCATGCAATTGTCATGCAACAATTAAAGGCAAGTGGGAAATTATGACAATTAAAAATACATCATCTTAATAGGAAAAAAGTGGAAATTCTGCCTAGTTACATATGGAAAACAGAATGCTTGACATTAATTTCACCCTAAAAAATGCATTCTAAGAGAATTCTCACTTGAGAATGGCTACAGCTCAGAAGTGAAGTTAAGGGTCAGTCAAAGCCAGTTCCTGCAGCAATAAATAGAACAGGAAGTTTCTAGGTCCATGGCCAAAACCATGGAGTATGTAATACCACTTGTGCCATTTCCATAAAGCAACTCCTGAATCAGCTAATTTAAGTCTTTTCTGTACTGAAGCCTTAAGCTACTAGAACCCTATGCATAAACTCGATGGAAATTAAACTAGTTCAAGAAATCTCTTTCCAGATTTCAACTCTTTCTTCTTCTTTGCCCGTAGAGATGGCATGATGACCTTTCTGAATCATGTTTACCATGTTCCCTGATTGGTGAATTCTTCATCACATCTCCTGGACTGAAAAAAAATAGGAAAGAAAAATGCAACATTTTTCTTGTCACTTGGGTTAAAAGGGGAATGTGAAAGAAGTATGGTCAATTACTTACACCTGGTTAATACGAAAACAAGGATCCACTGCTCCATATGTTCTATCAATGAACTTCTTTTAAAAAACAGAGACGACATTTAACCATTACACTGTTGATTTTGTTTTAAAAAGTGGCCATGGAGGACAGCAACCAGTGTGACCAGACAGATGGATATGTTCCTGCCATAGTAACCAATTGGAGTGATGGTGTTACCTACAATGAAATGAAGCATGCAGGCAAACTAGCAACACTGCTTGAGCTTTCACAAGTCAAATGAAACATAGCATAAAAAGACAAGTGGAGGACGCATTACTGCTAGACTCAGGGTGGGCATAGGACAATGTTGTGTGTTCCTACCCTCAAGAAATGGTTAGTGGCCCATATTCATGCTAGGAAAACCTACTCATGTGGATCAGCTGTAGGAAGAACAGTTCAAAGTTTGAAAGCCTGGTGGCCTTCTCTTTCTGCATACTAACTAGTTTCCCCACTGTATTTCAATTCTTGCTTGCATTATCTCACTGCTCACTGGAACAGGGATGCATAAAATAAGAACAGAAAAAGAATAGCAGTAGGCCCAAAATGTCTTGTTTATCAGCAGTGGGCCTTTTGCTGGGCCTTTGGTGGCCTTGCATTAGAGAACATGGCAGAACTGTCTCAAGGAGCAAATGATAGTTGCTATGGATAAGGCAGCAGCCTGTAATTCCATTTTGTTGTGCGTTGAAACTCCAAATTCTGTACAGTTCATCTTGTCCTATTAAGCTAGCCTGCTGCTTATATCAAGGTAGGAGAGCCTTAGAACTGACATAAATGTTAATTTCTATTTATATTTCAAATACTTCTTTAGCTAGAATGGGTAGTGGTATTAGCTTATTCGCTATCAATGGCCAGTGATACTAATATTTATATTGGCCTTGTTAGAAAAACTATATTTCTAAATAGATCAAACTGGTATCTGTTAGAGAGGTTACCCTGTTTATGCCAACATTAAATATAACATTATACTCTTAAAATATAATGCTATATTAATATGGAGAGAATACATGAATACTTTGGAGGACGTTAATGCAGTTATCATTTGTTGCTGGTGAGCCAGGGACAAAATAGTAAGAGATTGAGTCCAGGCTCAGGTTTAGAAGAAACTACTGAAGTGGAAAATTCTTTCATGAACTCTCAGGAAAGGGATAGTCACTGGAACTTCATAAACAAATGAGATTGTTCAGGACAGGTTGTAGAAACAAAATGTCACAGAATAGTAATTATATGTCCAATTATACTTTGAAATGAAGATATGAACTCAGTTCTCATGTTGAGAACTGTTGCAGATCTTTGAATTTCTCAAAAGATACGGTATTACTAAGAGAACCAGTATACTAGCTAATTAGTGGCTTGGAACATCACTTCAAATTGTGAGGTCAAAATGAGTTTGAAATCCAATTAACGAAAATCACTTCCTGCTGACTATATAGCTGAAAAGTGATCTGAATATTGACCTCTCCTGCTTGGATACTTTGAATAGTATGTGTTGCTTAATTGCTTGGACTATCACGATTTGATGAGCACATTGAATGCTGATATACATCTTAAGAGGCTTCAGCTGGGAAAAAAATCTCTTCTTGCTAAAATAAATATTACTTATCAAAGTAGTTAGAATGAAAGCAGGGGTTCTGATAGTGTGAATCAGAAAAAGGATGGTTAAAAATACATTTGTGTTTATCAATAAAGTAAAGGTACTTTCAGCTTGAGAACTTTTAAATATAAAGAGAGCTTTGCTATCTTTAGTATATTTATAAGTATTCAATCAACAGGTGGCCTGTTCTAAACTTTGGACCAAATTTTGGAATTTTATTTCAGCAAAAAAGAGAGAGGAAGCGAGAGAGAGAATTGCTAAATGCCTATGATTATTCCACAGGTAGGAAGTCAGAGCAGAAGAAGAGACAATCACTGGATCTTGTAGCTTTTAGGCAACTGAATCTTGTCAAAGGGGTTTAAAAGAGAAGGGTTTCCCTTGACATTAAGTCCAGTCGTGTCCGACTCTATGGGGCAGTACTCATCTCCGTTTCAAAGCCGAAGAGCCGGCATTTGTCCGTAGACACTTCTGTGGTCATGTGCCCGGCATGACTGAACGGAATGTTGTTACCTGCCTGCCGAAGCAGTACCTATTAATCTACTCACATTTGCATGTTTTCGAACTGCTAGGTTGGCAGGAGCTGGGACTAGCAATGGGAGCTCACCCCGTCACGCGGATTCGAACCGCCAACCTTCCGATCGGCAAGCTCAGCAGCTCAGCAGTTTAACCTGCAGCACCACCGCGTCCCTTCCTTAAAAGAGAAAGCTGCATTAATAGTTGCATTTAAAGCTGTATTAAGTAGCTGCATTTACTATTAATAGTTAAAAATAAAACCGAAGAAAAGCAAAACATTTTGGTTTCTCCCTTCTTCAACTGGTCTGAATTAGAATGCAGTATTTCAAATGTTATTAATAATTGCTTCCTATTTCAGAGTAGCTAAAGAAAATGAACACTTACTTAAGGCTGGGTCTTACTTAAGGCTGTGTCTTGAGAACATGGCCAGAAGCATAACATACAATTTGGCCCTGATTTTATGCTTCCCATTATCTTAAAAAACAAAAATCAAATAGCAAGGTCAGTATTTTGTTTTCTTGAAGACAGTGAAACCTCAAAACGTATCAACCTAGGGTAGCCCAAGTTTGTTTGAAATAGCTTTGGTTTCCTGCTTTATAGTGCATCAAAATATGTTTTGACTAAGTAAAGGTTCTCTATATGCAACGTATTACAGGAGCATTCTGTTTGAGGGTTATATCTCCTGCTCTCTAGAAGTGGAAACTCCTTCCACTCAGGTTCTAACTGCACGAGGAGCCTGTCATCCGCAAATTTCAGCCATGCAGAAAATTCAATTCTGTCTGCTTACACAACCACAAAAGTTGCAGAGTGTTATGATAAGTGAGTTTCCCATATGGCTGAAGAGTGTAAACAACTGCTTCAACAACATGGCTAACCATGTGAAGAAGTTTATAATTTTCATAATGTGAATGTACCTGGTTTATAGCATGCAAACATTTCTGAATATTCTCCTTGCACTTGAAAATATTGCAAGTTAAATCATGAGTATTACAGCTGTGTGTCCATAATTTTTGCCTATATAGGCAGATCCTTCAAGGCAAGGTCACCTATGAATGTAGATTGGTGTCAGTGTTTTGTAAGGCAGAACACACACTGCACAGTTCTATTGTATGAAATACTGAGGCAGAGAACATCTCTGCAGTATCAAGTTAAAAAGTACCATTCACATAAAATGTGCACACACACACACACACACCTGTTTACTACACATGAAGGAAAGATCGAAAATATGTAATCCCCAAAATCTCAGCTGTTTAAATTAGAGCAGCTTTTATTCATAGGGATACCATCTTGTATGAATAATTGCATAAGAAATATATTTCCGGGTTTGGGGAAAAAAACTGCTTCACTCATCTGATGGTAATGATTAGCAAAATCTACAGCTTTCTCTGGAATCCAAACTTGGAGCACTGCTGCTGAATCTGCACCTGTCCATGAAATTGCAGATGGCATGTGTAACAGAGGCTATTGCCTTCAAAACAGGAAGGAGGAGGAGAACCAGCTTGCTTTTGTGAGATGAACATACATTTCTAAAATGGTATTTATTTGTTCTCTACAATATGATGGATGTCTCATGAATTTACAACTGGAATTCATCTTCGTGAATCATTAAAAGCTTAATGTATACCTTTAGAGGAAGAGGGAGAAAATAAAAATTCTGCACAGAAATTACAGATTCTGTTGTTATTTTGCCAAGAGACTTCCAGCACTATTCATTTACTATTTTTCAGGGTCTGCTGAATTGGAAGAATTAGAGGCTGGAAAATAATATGCTTCTGTAAAAGATATGTAAATAACCAATTGTAGAATTTCTGTTCTTTAAGTGAACAATTATCAAAATAACAATCTAATTTCTTCATCTGGAGAGAAAATCATATGAAAGCCAGTATCTGTTCCATGCAAGTAAGATGGATATAAAACCATGTGAGCATCAGTGGTGGCAGTTGTCAGATATCTATTTTAGTAGATTCATATCATGGAAATAGACAAGCTGGCACGTTCATTGCATGTGATAATTTTTCAAGAAGAAAGCTATAATCATTTGAACAATTACATCAAATGAAGCAGGTCAGGTTTTATTTCCTTTGATTTTAAGAAAATTTCCAGTTGGAACTCAATAGCATTAAAGGAAAAATTATTTTTTCCATGTGCAGTTAAGAAATATAGAAAAGCACAATTAACATGCTGCCTATCAAAGCAATAGATAAGGAGGAAAAGTCATACATTGCTAAATTAATGTTTAAGCATTATCTAAGAACAAGCCAGCATAATATTAATATAGAATGCCAAGCCATAATGGATAGAATCATATCTCACACTAAGCCCCAAATGAATTGCGTTATGTCTTATTGTTATGAACAAACACCTCACTGAAGTTCTCATGGGGGGAGGGTATTGTATGCATCTTTTTTTACAAATAGTCTTCATTCATTCATTTATTCTGATATTTAAAAGACTCTGAGAAGCTTACAATTTTATACTAAAATAACAACAAGCTAATGTTCTAACAACTACTCCTCTGATGCACCATTTTGGAGGGAAAAGCATGACCTTCATCCATTTCCAAATGCTTTTCTGAAGAATGATGTTTTCATAGATCTTTGAAAATATAATGGGAGTAAGTAATTGGAATACATGGACTAGTCTACCAGATGTGGGGTGCCATCACTGAGAATGTTCAAACATAGAGTCCATGCAGGAAAACCCTTTCTGCCAGATCTCACCAGAAAAGCAGATTCAATTCTGAAGGTGCTCACTGAGATAACCACACCCATATAGGGTTTTAAAGGAGATAATCAACTCCTGGAATTGCACCTGGCATCCAATGCAGCCTCCACATAGTGGTGTTACATGAGTAAACTTGGTATATCCTGGTTTGCCATATATTGAACCCGCTGAAGGTTCTAGATGGTCTTCAAGAGTAACTCCATATATAGCTAATTGCAGCAGTATAGCCATGTAACAAGAGTTGAGAAGTAAGCATGTTTTGCTGCTCTTATGGCCATACTGTTAGGCTTGAACTTAAACTCTTACCTGTGTTTCATCCACCCTTTTTATTTTATATCTCTTATGTTTTCTTTAACTCTTAAACATCATTGCTAAACCAAGAAGCTGGAGCACAAAGAAAACCAACGACCTACCATCTAGTGTTCAGTGTGAGATGTGGTAGGGGAATAGGAATTGGCCTAAGATTTACAATCTCCCCTCCCAAAGGTAGTCTATCGTCTTGCAATGTTTACACTGGCCTCTTACCACATTGATACTACATCTTGCTGCTCTATCCCTTCCACACTCCATCCACCAACCTACACCTGACTCATCCTTTATCACTACTATTTTATCCAGCCACAAAACTTTTATCAATTTACATTCCCTTAATTCCCTTTCAATCTCCCTCACTCCCTAGACTTTGTTTTCACCCAAGGCAAGTATGGGATGGACTTCTCCAAGGACTTTCACTCCCATAAGAAGCCTTTGGGGGGGAAAGAGGTAGGAATTTTAAAAGTACAACTAGAAAATCAAGGTGATATATTTCTATTTTATAGCAAAGCATGTGATATATACATGAACCTGGATCTGTACATCCATTCCTATATAGGAAAATTGTATGACTTGGCTATGTAATAAATATAACTAGCTAAGAATAAAGACAGAGCTATAAAATGTACTTTTAAAATGATATATTTAATAATATTCAAGAAGGAAACTGATGTCACATGCTAGCTGGGAAAACTTCATTTTGAAAAGTACCAGGCATTTTTTTAAGAGAGAGGGAGAAAGATTTTGATGACTCTGATTTCAGAGTATTCTATGAAGCTTATTCACAATTATATAAGTCAATGATTATTTCTCCAATGGCCAATGTAATCTGTTGAATGTTACATGGTAAAATGAAGCCAGCATTCTTCATAATTTAAATTTACCCAAGCTGCTGTGCCAGACTAACATGATTTTACAATGTCATATCCTATCCAATTAGGGATGTGGAAGAAATTTCAAGGTACCTTGAGAAGACTGGTTCACCAAGAATCCATGCAAATTTTTATTGCTGTACGTAGTTGGTGAGGAGATTATTCAATGATTAATTTCTTTGGCTTGATTATAGAAGGTCAGTAAGATTCACCTTTCTGTTGAAAGTGATGTTAGTATTAGGCATCTACAAAATGAATTGCAGGATTAAATCCCAGCAGGTAACAGAAGAAAAAAAAAAAAAGCAGAGACTTGCTTCCTTTGAATGGCAAGATGAGAGATAGTTAATATCTGCATCTTCAGTGTCCCTTTACTTGCTAAGGAACAATAATAAAAGTGCTCCATTAATAAATATAACCTAAATCTAGAGCAAGAAATGAGTTGATTATCAACCTAAATGCCCATTCATGTGTGTGTGTTTTCTAAACACACATTATGATAATTTAATATCATTTTACAAGGTAGAATAAAAAATGTTATATTTCCTAACAGTAAATATCTTTAACAAGCTGGCCTTAAAATAAATGCTACAAATTCATTCAATATATGCATTGGAAGTATTCAGTCTTGATTTCTTGAAAAAATGATTATTCATATGGACTTCTAAAATATTATTTAACGTACACAATTTTGTGGATGAAGTCTATATTTTAGCATGTCCTTAATGTTGTTCTCTTACAATGATTTGCATTCACACAAGCTTTTGTGCCACAAGGCTATGATTTTTGTTTTAATTCTTCATTCCTGATAGCTACAGGAATGAACATTTGCCATCCTCAAGACACAAAACCTGAGTGTGTGTCAGTATCTACCTAGGAGAACTAAATAAATATGCATCCAATCAATTCATAATGTATTCTGGCATTATAGCCCATTCCGTCTATCACAAGCCAGCAGGTGTGCAGCAGACAGATAGAGCTGGATCTGCTCCTAGTTGCAATGGTCTAAGTACATGAAGAACCTTGTCCGATAATAAATCATGCTGCAGGCATGCAGTTTACACCATTAATTTTTGTCATGAGATAAAATTTTACTATTCTATAGCAGCAATTATGCTTTATCAGTCCAATAACCAGAAAGCAAATGGTAATTGTCTTAAAACATCATGTAAGATTACAATAACTGGTAATCATTCTTTTAATCGCAATAATTCCATTCTTTTATCTGCTTTAGTGTTGTTCTTTTAAGGCATACCATAAATCATGCAATGAGCAACCAAAATGAACTGAGAAAGTAAGAGACATTAGTAAAGCTTTCAAATAGGTTGGTTCTTATCTAAACCAACCACTTAGAATATGGAGAGAAACATTATGCAGTCCAATCCAATGAAGCAGAATGAAACAACTTTAGTAGAATGCCTAGTATGTTCAACATTTTAATTAATATGCTTTTTTTCTAACTTGACCTTTTCAACATTGAAAGTGGATTGTTTTTCCTTCTAGGATTTATGCTGCCTTATCTACACTTTCTCCAGCAAAAGTTTCCAGTTATTATATATCACACCATTATTTATTAAGAAAATAATAATGTGAATGGGATTGCAAAGCAGTTGATCAATTGATTTTAGTACTTACTCTTCTGCTGTATTTTGTTTACACTTTAGTGATCTCGTTTATGCATATTTAATTGAAGGTATATCCTATTACCTTGGATAAGATGGAAAAGATACCCTGGAGAAGATGCCGATGCTAGGGAGAGTGGAGGGCAAAAGGAAGAGGGGCCAACCAAGGGCAAGATGGGTGGATGATATTCTAGAGGTGACGGACTCGTCCCTGGGGGAGCTGGGGGTGTTGACGACCAACAGGAAGCTCTGGCGTGGGCTGGTCCATGAAGTCACAAAGAGTCGGAAGCAACTAAACGAATAAACAACAACATATCCTATTATTCAAAGTAAGCTTAAGGCTGTAACCAATATACAGCAACTTGTATTCTGCTCAAGGTATTTGTTTCTGCATCAACATGTCTAAAATCACTTTGTTAATTTTATAAGTAAATGTGCTTAGTATTCAGCCTAAATCACATTCAGCTAGAGTATACTGTTACCATACTTCTCAATGAATGCTCATAGCATTGCATGATGAAGTAATTACTTTCAGACCTATGTTTCCATTTATTTTCTACTGTCTCTGTATGGCCAGTGTTAGTATATTATTTTTTATTTATTATTTTTTGTTTATTAAATAAATTTATATGGCTGCACAACTCACAGGTAAGTCCGGGCGACTTACAGAAATAAAATATAAGGCTCAAAAGAAAATTCCAGTAACAGTTGTATGATTATACAACTAGCCTAAAAAGAGACAGAAATAGATAACTATTTGAAATAAATTTCAATCCAACCTATTACACACCAACATAATAAAGGTTTTGATTTGATTTGACCGATATATGTATCAACTGTATAAGAAGACATTACTAATTGAACTTCAGGATCTAACTAAACTGTTTAAATTAAATAAAGTCTCAGGCCTGGATAGCTTTTGGGGGATGATTTTTACCAAGCACTAAAGGAACAGCCCACATCTATGCCAATTTATAATTCTATAATTCTTCCAGGGGGGAGGGGTAATTGCAAACTCTTGCTTTGAATCCAGAATAGTAGTCATCCCAAAGGATCAACCATATATTTCAAATTATAGACCCATTTCACTATTGACATTATTTATTAAGTAATTTATTATGGCCCTGAAAGCTGTTTGAACCCCTTTTTTTCCAAGAATATAGGGCTAACTATCCTTTTTCCAGATGATACTGACTGTGAAATATCCATCTGCTCATTGTTAATAATTTTTAACTCTTCTTTTATTTACAAGTGCCAGAGTCAGCCAAGAGGTCCCTCTCACAACCAGCATGTACTGATGAGAGCAAACTATCAGTCTATGATCCACTTGCATGGCTTGTTAACATTATATATTGGAATCAACATCATCATCCAAGATTTATAGAAAGACTTTGGAATAGGAATTTTTGCTTGAGGCACTGGAAAAATATAAAATTAGGACATAAATTTATAGATGTAGTCCAGAAACATTAAATTAAATGTGGCTGTAAGAGTCAATGATTTGGATTAGCAATCTATAATCATATCTATGCAATGTCATGGAGCATCTCCCCCTGAAATTTCAAACCAATTCAAATATTTGTTTATAGAAACAAATGAGGATCCTGAAACAGAAGATTCCTCTTTGCTTCTTGTAGTTTTCCACATTCTTAGAGAGTTGCAACTTTTCATCAGGGTCTCAAGGAAAAACATTTTCATCAACTATTTTTGAGTCTTAATAGACTGTACAGTATATAAAAAGAAGTATTGATTTGTCTTACAGAATGAACACTTCCAATTTATCTTGCTGAAGATATGCTTTTTACGGTAAAATAGATAAAGTTTCCATAAAAAATTTGGGACATAATTTTCCTGGAAATCTCTAATAACAGTTTTATTGATTGTTTTTGAGGATACAGGAATAGCAACATAATCTTTTATAACAGCAAGCCCCAGTAAATTCAGTGGAGTTTATTCCAGTTAAGTTTAAGGAATATCCACCAAGCCTCTTTGCCCCAGCTCCAGGATGGCTCACTTACCATTTGTTGAGAACATTCACAAGAACAGAATCTTTATCTCAGTACCAAGATGACCCAACAGAGGTGTGGTTTTTACATCAGAAACAGAAGATCTGTCCTGCATACATTTTGTGTTGCATGTAGGAGGAATATTTGGAGAATCAGCTACTTTCTGGACTCTAACTGGCCTGTCACAAGGCCACCCAATCCTATCCAGCTGTGCCTCCAAGGACATTTCTGCTTTGGCTCCAGACAGAACACAGCCTGCTCCTTTTTTTGTGTTTCTGTAATGGGAATATCAACTTCATGGAAGCAGATTTTTTTTTAAAACAATGAGCGATGGATTAACATGATATGACTTCTTTGGAAGAAATAACCTAAATGGAGAGAGACCAAAGCACTAGAAGCAAAAGTTTGTCAGGTACAGTACCTGAGATCAGTGGGATGGGGGCAGAACCACTGCAAGAAATTGCATGGATGGCCCAAAATTATTCCTTTAGTTCCTTTGGCTACACTGGGCAGAGAATGCTGAGCAGCCTCAGTACCATGCAGGAAGGGAGACCTGGAATAGCATCCCTATTTGCTATTTGCAATGTCCCTTGAACCATTAATCGGGGGAAAGTGCTCCCTTCCCCTCCCTTGCCTCACTTTTGCCACTGAGAGGAAAGAGTCTGCCACTACCCCCAACAGGAACAGCAACAGCAGCTAGACTTCATCAGGTTGAATCAACTCTGTACTTCTTTGCTATCACCTACTTTTAATTATACACTACTAATTTAATATTATAATAGGGACGCGGTGGCGCTGCGGGTTAAACCGCTGAGCTGTCGATCGGAAGGTCGGCGGTTCGAAACCGCGCGGCGGGGTGAGCTCCCGTTGTTAATCCCAGCTCCTGCTCACCTAGCAGTTCGAAAACATGCAAATGTGAGTAGATCAATAGGTACCGCTTCGGCGGGAAGGTAACGGCGTTCCGAGTCGTCATGCTGGCCACATGACCCGGAAGTGTCTATGACAACGCCGGCTCCAAGGCTTAGAAACGGAGATGAGCACCGCCCCCTAGAGTCGGACTCGACTGGACTTTACGTCAAGGGAAACCTTTACCTTTACTTCTTTAATTTAATATTACTGTGGGATTTTTGCTAAAGGCTTAGCTAAAATGCCTCTTTAGATCTAATAGTTATTTACAATGTTAGAAATACTACATGAAGACTATTCTGGGAGACAGACAGAGAGAAAGGAGTTGCAAACAATATTTTAAAAAGCATTGACACCATATGATTGCTTTTTAATCTTCCCCAAAATGTATGTAAACTGCTATATTCTTTACTTCTGCCACACTGCTTCCTCTTCAAGACCTAACAATATTTCAAGCCTTTAAAATAGTCAACAGTCAAAAATTGCCCTGACCTTTTTTTTTTTTGTAGTTGTTCTGCTCAGTTCAGCAAGTTGTATATTGACTAGGTCTGTGCTGTATTCTGCAGCTGATTTCACTTGGCTTTTCTAAGATTTGGATATGGATTTTGAGCTATAAATGATATATGCATATTGATCCAACATTTATCAATATACATTGATGAACTGTCTCAAATCCCCAATGTGTGAGAATTAATTTTACATTTCAGAAATGCTAACTTTCTTATTTCATTAATAGGGAAAACTATTCACTTCCCCTGATATAATATTTTAATGTGATCATTGTCTTTTTTCTCTTTGAAAAAGACAAGGGGACAATTGCTAACCAAGCTGGTGATTTAAAACAGTATTGGACAGAAATTTGGGATATGGAATCCTTCTTTTTTAAAAAAATTAAAGCCCTGAAATCTTCCTGCCAGAACCAAGAACAAAATACCTTCCTACCTCTATGTTTCTGAAGTCTGTTGCCATATTGTTTATAAATCTTTAGAGATAGCTGTTGTGTTTTGTTTTAGACTGTTCATGAGCATTTATACCCATGTTTAGATGACCTATAGATATTGGGATGCAAAATGTGCAATGCCGAAAGTACAAATATTTAAAACAGCAAAGAAGTCAAAGAAAAATGTTGCACTTCATCAGAAAGAATATGAGAAGAATGTTCTAGCTGAAAAACTCTTAGAAAGCATGGCAGTAGGAGGTAATGATAATAAATATCTTTGAAACACTTGTCATTTATATTGTCTCACTATTCCATCTAACTCTATTTGTGTGTAATTCACAATTTCAGATCAGCCTAATAAGGCCACTATTTGAGATGGGAGGACTGTTACATTACTACTTAGAGTCATTTAGAGTTAGGCAGAATGCAAGTTTAAATTATTATTATTATTATTATTATTATTATTATTATTATTATTATTATTCCCAGCCTCTTTCTAACTCTGAAGAAGGACCTCAGGGCAAAACATTGTGAATGAGCTGGTCTTCATTCCAGGACACTCTGGCCCAACTACCGCCACCATTTCTCTAACAGTTTCTTATTCTGAGGATTCCCAGAAAGGTGTTTTGTTTTGTTTTGTTTTTTTGTTTTTGTTTTTTGCATCAAGGAGCAGCTTCCATGACTCCCCAGAATGTCTACCAAGCCTTAGTGCCTTGGTCTGATGTCATGGATGGTGAAAAAAGAGCACTACTCTGAGGAGGAAGATCATACTATTTTATTTATGAAACAATCTTTGTGTTCAGTTTACTGAAGGGTAAAAAAAGCACCAAGGAAAAGTAAGAACTTTTATGAGCATTTTGAACTATCATGTGAGCTGTTTTCAGGATTCTGATTTGCTGTCAAATTCATGGCACAAATGATGGAAGGAAAACCTGAGTGGTTTTGTCTATGTAGAAAAAAGCAGTATTATTTTTAGGCACTTTGTAGGAGTGCAGCAGCATTGGAAATAGGTATTGTATCCTTGCTAACTAGTGGTGGAAGGTTGATGGGATTAGGTGTGTCTATAATCTGTATAGAACGTTTGCGGTTTTATCTAGTTACATTGCTGACCTTTGCTTGATTAGGTTTGCTTCAGACAATTACACTGAGCTAGATCCCTATTGCCTCGAGTAAATTTCATTCTGCCTTTGTTAAGAAAAAATATTTCCCTTTGGTTAGTGATGGGATTATGTAAATGTTTTAGAATTTTTTTAGACATGATGGGATTATGTAAATGGGGTACTTAACCTGGTATCTGTCATGTCGACAGGGACAGGAGAAAAATCTCCCAAAAATAAATTACTATTTTATTTAATCCAGAACATTTAGGAATCCAGAACACTGGTGCAGAACCACTGACTATCTTGATACATTTTTCTGAAAATTCTGGAGAGATACATTTCCACCTCAAACCATCTGTTCCATGAAGCAAGTTGAGAATGTATGGGTGTGTTGGAGCCCAAATCTAATCTGGCAACTTTTCAGGACTGCTGCATGTATTAGCTGATTTGCAGTGCCTAATAGGTAAGACCAGTTTTCGTATGTTTGGCATGGAATCATATTGTTAGCCATATCTTGTTTCTTCAATAACCAGACATCAGAGAACAGCCTAAATAAACAGTGAAGCCTACTTCTTCTTCAAAACATAATTGTCTTACGGTTTATGAATAAGGTTTTATAAAAGGGGAAATTTATTAGCAGCTATAGCTAGTGGCCTGTAACAGGAATATGAGACTACTTATTTCCACTGGATCAGCAGCAAACCCATAGCTGGCTTGTGAATTGGTTGCCTCAATATCCTCCAGAGGATAAATTGCAAAAGAGGAATTTGCTGGATACTTTTATCTTAGAATCTTCCTATGGAAAAAAAAGAAGACTTTGTTCCTAGTTATATGAAGTGATATCCTACCAGGATTCTTTCAGTATACTGAAGGAATAAAGATTTTTTTAAAAAAGACATTAATGGTTTTTAATCAAACCATTACATTTTGATTAAACAGAATAATATTGATCAGATTCTCCCTGGCACCAGTAAAAAGGCAGTTAATAAGTACAGAGTAAGCACACATATAGGACACAGTGGCACTGCGGGTTAAACCACTGAGCTGCTGAGCTTGCCGATCAGAAGGTCGGCGGTTCGAATCCGCGTGACGGTGAGCTCCCATTGCTAGTCCCAGCTCCTGCCAACCTAGCAGTTCAAAAACATGCAAATGTGAGTAGATTAATAGGTACTGCTTCAGCAGGCAGGTAAGCATTCCGTTCAGTCATGCCGGGCACATGACCACAGAAGTGTCTACGGACAAACGCCGGCTCTTCGGCTTTGAAACAGAGATGAGCACCGCCCCCTAGAGTCAGACACGACTGGACTTAATGTCAAGGGAAACCTTTACCTTTACTTAAGCACATATATAATAAATCAAAGATTGGAAACATCAGGCAGCACTGTCTTTCCATAAAGATAAAAAAATAATCTTTTCTGCTATGTCCATATGTCTTAATATACTAATGAAAACAAAAATACTGGTATATTTTTTTAATATTATGGTATATAATTCAAAACCACACGTACAACTTTATACCATATTAGTCTTCCCAGAGCCATGTTTAAAAAGTTAAGAGTATTAAACCAAAATGAAGCATTCTAATTAATTGACTAAACTGTTGCATATGTAACCAATATCACCTTTCTCTATCTGATCAGCTAAATCTCTATTTGCTAAATAGAATCAAGTCACAAATAAATCTGATGTGAGATTGAAGAAAAAAAATCTTCCTATGAAGTGTTAGAAAGTCACCATAGACCCCCAAAATATTTATTTTAACTGGAATAATATTATGATCTAACAGAGAATCAAAAACTTGATTAAAATCTCTACACAAAATCTCTAATTTCACCCACAGGTACAATTAAAAAGATATTCAAAGCACCTCTTGAGAGTTCCTTCCTTGGGTCATGGTAATTATTTATTTATTTGTTTGTTTATTTTATTATTCAAATTTATATCACCACCCATCCCCCCCCAAAAAAAGAGGACTCTGGGTGGTTTACAATAAAATTGACCATTTAAAACCATCAACACATAAATTACAAAGCAAACAACTGACATAATAAAAATAAGTAAATATAAAATCCAATTAATTTACTAATTAGTAAATGTGATCCAATTATTCAAACATTTAATCACCATTGCGTGGGGCAGGGTTCCTTCAAGTCAACGTTGACTTGTGGCAACTGCCTGGACTAGTCCCTGCAGTTTTCTTGGCAAGATTTCAGAAGTGGTTTGCCCTTGCCTCCTTCCTAGGTCTGAGAGAGAGTGACTGGCCCAAGGTCAGACAGCTGGCTTTGTGCCTAAGGTGGGACTAGAGCTCATGTTCTCTTGGTTTCTAGTCTGATGCCTTAACCTCTACACTAAACTGGCTTTATAATCATTCATATATATTTAGTTAGTTAGTTAGTTATTATTTATTTATTTTGTGGATCACTTATTCCTTGTTTCACTACAAATCTTGAAGACTTATTGATCAAATTTGCTACACCCATGCCAGATTTTGAATTCCTACTAATATAGTATGGAGCAACCCATAATCTTGATAAAGGATTTTTTCTTGTGGGAAATGATATCCAGACCAACATTTTCTGAGCCTCAAGATATCAGAATCTTGAGTATTTTTTAAAAAAAATGATGGACAAAGGAAAATATGCTTAATTCTTTATTGTTTTATTGAATAGCTTGTGTGTGACTGAACTGTTTGTAGAGGCAGATCTGGAAAAATCGTTAGCATTCCATTCTAAAGATTCTACTTCTGAGTGAAGGCAGAATTTTAAAAATGTTGCAATAGGATTGAGCTTCTATCAGAATAGAAACTTAGGTAATAAGCAGTTCCCAGTTCATTTTTAGTCCAAACACAATGTAAAGATTATTTATTTAGAACATAAAATATATTTATTTAAACATATAAATTAGAAATATGTAATAGTGACATACAAAGAATTACATAATTTTTTGTTTCTATAATTACAAATTACAAAAGGCAGAAATAAGTTTCTACAGATCTCTTTCAATGACATATACTCTCAGAATTTCACTTAAAAATAAGTAACAACCAAACCAACTGCACAAACATCAAAATCCACAGAAAGGATAATTTTCCACTACTGAATCTAAAATCAACTAACAAGCTGCTCTACTGATTTGGAATAATTATGGTACACAAATGAAAAAGGCCCTACAAAGCACCCTAAGCAAACCCAATACCAAAGGAGACAAAATGGAAGTCATCTACAAAATAATGTGCAAAGACTGTGATAAGATAAAACACAACTTTGCTAATCCCCCTCCACACATACAGCTTCAGGCAAAACCACTACTGTAAAATTGTAGAAATCTTACCACAAGCCAGATCAAAAATGCAAGAGGATTCAAACAGTAATCAACAGACATCTCGGCTTAAACTTGGTCTATGAACCCAGCACTTCAGCAAAGGATCGTTACCTTGTCGTGGTGCTGGAGCTTGAGCACCTCAATGATGCCCTGAGCTAAATTGTGAAGGGCCACCCAAGACAGGAAGGTCATGACAGAGAGGTCAAACTAAATGCGATCCCTGGGGAAGGTAATGGCAACCCACCCCAGTATTCTTGCCGTGAAAACTAAATGGATCAGTACAAGCAGAGATATGTCGGTATACCATCGGAAGATGAGACCCCCAGGTCGGAAGATGGTCAAAATGCTACTGGGGAGGAACAGAGGATGAGCTCAACTAGTCCCAGATGTGATGACGCAGCTAGCTCAAAGCCAAAAGGACGGCTAGCAGCCGACGGTGCTGGTGGTGAACGGCAAATCCGATGTTCTAAGGATCAACATTGGAACCTGGAATGTAAGATCTATGAGCCAGGGCAAATTGGATGTGGTTATTGGTGAGATGTCAAGATTAAAGATAGACATTCTGGGCGTCAGTGAACTGAAATGGACTGGAATGGGCCACTTCACATCAAATGACCACCAGATCTACTACTGTGGACAAGAGGACCACAGAAGAAATGGAGTAGCCTTCATAATTAATAGTAAAGTGCTAAAGCAGTGCTTGGATACAATCCAAAAAATGATAGAAAGATCTCAATCCGAATTCAGGGCAAGCCATCTAACATCACAGTGATCCAAATATACACCCCAACCACAGATGCTGAAGAAGCTGAAGTAGAGCAGTTCTAGGAGGATTTGCAGCACCTACTAGACAACACGCCTAAAAGAGATGTTATTTTCATCACGGGAGACTGGAATGCTAAGGTGGGCAGTCAAATGACACCTGGAATTACAGGTAAGCATGGCCTGGGAGAACAAAATCAAGCAGGACATAGGCTGATAGAATTTTGCCAAGACAACTCACTCTGCATAACAAACACTCTCTTCCAACAACCTAAGAGACGGCTTTATACATGGACTTCCCCAGATAGACAACACTGAAATCAGATTGACTACATCCTTTGCAGCCAAAGGTGGCAGACATCTATTCAGTCGGTAAAAACAAGACCTGGAGCTGACTGTACTTCAGATCATGAACTACTTCTTGCACAATTTAGGATCAGACTAAAGAGATTAGGGAAGACTCACAGATCAGCTAGATATGAGCTCACTAATATTCCTAAGGAATATGCAGTGGAGGTGAAGAATAGATTTAAGGGACTGGACTGAGTAGATAGGGTCCTGGAAGAACTATGGACAGAAGTCCGCAACATTGTTCAAGAGGCGGCAACAAAATATATCCCAAAGAAAGAGAAAACCAAGAAGGCAAAATGGCTGTCTGCTGAGACACTAGAAGTAGCCCAAGAAAGAAGGAAAGCAAAAGGCAACAGTGATAGGGGGAGATATGCCCAATTAAATGCAAAATTCCAGAGGTTAGCCAGAGGAGATAAGGAATTATTTTTAAACAAGCAATGCGTGGAACTGGAAGAAGACAATAGAATGGGAAGGACAAGAGACCTCTTCCAGAAAATTAGAACCATCGGAGGTAAATTCCAGGCAAAAATGGGTATGATCAAAAACAAAGATGGCAAGGACCTAACAGAAGACGAAGAGATGAAGAAAAGGTGGCAAGAATATACAGAAGACCTGTACAGGAAGGATAACAATATCGGGGATAGCTTCGACGGGTGTGGTCAGTGAGCTAGAGCCAGACATCCTGAAGAGTGAGGTTGAATGGGCCTTATGAAGCATTGCTAATAACAAGGCAGCAGGAGATGACGGCATCCCAGCTGAACTGTTCAAAATCTTGCAAGATGATGCTGTCAAGGTAATGCATGCTATATGCCAGCAAATTTGGAAAACACAAGAATGGCTGTCAGATTGGAAAAAATCAACTTATATCCCCATACCAAAAAAGGGAAACACTAAAGAATGTTCAAACTACTGAACAGTGGCACTCATTTCACATGCCAGTAAGGTAATGCTCAAGATCCTGCAAAGTAGACTTCAGCAATTCATGGAGTGAGAATTGCCAGATGTACAAGCTGGGTTTAGAAAAGGCAGAGGAACTCGGGACCAAATTGCCAATATCCGCTGGATAATGGAAAAAGCCAGGGAGTTTCAGAAAAACATCTATTTCTGTTTTATTGACTATTCTAAAGCCTTTGACTGTGTGGACCATAACAAATTGTGGCAAGTTCTTAGTGGTATGGGGATACCAAGTCATCTTGTCTGCCTCCTGAAGAATCTGTAAAACGACCAGGTAGCAACAGTAAAAACAGACCACGGAACAACGGACTGGTTTAAGATTGGGAAAGGAGTACGGCAGGGCTGTATACTCTCACCCTACCTATTCAACTTGTACGCAGAACACATCATGCAACATGCTGGGCTTGAGGAAACCAAGGCTGGAGTTAAAATCGCTGGAAGAAACATTAACAATCTCAGATATGCAGATGATACCACTTTGATGTCTGAAAGCGAAGAGGAACTAAGGAGCCTTCTGATGAAGGTGAAAGAAGAAAGTGCAAAAGCTGGCTTGCAGCTAAACCTCAAAAAAACCAAGATTATGGCAACCAGCTTGATTGATAACTGGCAAATAGAGGGAGAAAATGTAGAAGCAGTGAAAGACTTTGTATTTCTAGGTGCGAAGATTACTGCAGATGCTGACTGCAGTCAGGAAATCAGAAGACGCTTAATCCTTGGGATAAGAGCAATGACAAATCTCGATAAAATAGTTAAGAGCAGAGACCTCACACTGACAACAAAGGTCCACATAGTTAAAGCAATGGTGTTCCCCGTAGTAACATATGGCTGCAAGAGCTGGACCATAAGGAAGGCTGAGAGAAGGAAGATCGATGCTTTTGAACTGTGGTGTTGGAGGAAAATTCTGAGAGTGCCTTGGATTGCAAGAAGATCAAACCAGTCCATCCTCCATGAAATAAAGCCAGACTGCTCACTTGAGGGAATGATATTAAAGGCAAAACTGAAATACTTTGGCCACATAATGAGAAGACAGGACACCCTGGAGAAGATGCACTCTCTAGGGAAAATGGAGGGCAAAAGGAAGAGGGGCCGACCAAGGGCAAGGTGGATGGATGATATTCTAGAGGTGACGGACTTGTCCCTGGGGAGCTGGGACTGTTGACGACTGACAGGAAGCTCTGGCGTGGGCTGGTCCATGAAGTCGCGAAGAGTCGGAAGTGACTGTACGAATAAACAACAATAATGAACCCAGCAAAACACAGATCCATCCCTAAAAGCAAGAACAAGTCCCATGATTTCACCATTAGTATCATCATAAAATGCGTTCTATTTCAATGATAATTACAGTAAGAAAGATATGATTACACATGCCAGTGTGATATGTTTGAATACAAGAAACAGATTCAGGACACAAGAATTGCTTAATGAAGGAATAGATCTGTTGTGGTTAATGTATTTGCAAGTAACAGGTGTAGAGAGCATTGCATGCTATGCTGTTGGCTGGCAAACCACAACAGCTGTGCAAGATGCTTATTTACATTGAACCTTCCTTGAACTTCCATAGTGGATAAGGTTGTAGCAAAAACTTTCCTCACAAGGCAACAGAGCTGTAACCTGAGCTGTGCCAGGAGGCTATCGGGGGTTACATGAGGTATGCATTACTATTTAGACCAATCAGCCTTCTGCTATGTGAATTACTGTTTTAGTGCACTTGCTTAGCTGGGGGAATAATAAAAGAGAGCTTACGGCTTGAATCGGGGCTCTCATCCCAAGGAAGTTGTGTCTGTGCATTCTTCCTACATTCTTCATGAGAGACCACAAGCTCTCATCCTGAGAAAACTTGCAGCCTGTGTATCCTTCATGAGAGACCACCACAAGTGGTGACCCCGACGTGATTCCTTGCAACCCTTTACTCACCAGCTGGAATAGCTACGGTGCACCTCAACTGAATCGCTGGATGACTTCAGTTCCCTTTCGTGAGTATGGGGAGTAAACTTTCAGTAGGGCAGAATGTTCATGCCAAAGAACTGAAATGTCTGCTAAGGAATACGTTTATTAAAGCAACAGGAAAGCCTTATGATACAGACTTAAAGACAATTGAGGGACTTTTAAAAATTGTATATAGTTGATGTCCCTGTTATCCAGAACAGGGATCATTAGAACTTGAAGATTGGATAAGAATAGGGAAGGAATTGCATGAGGGTGTTCGAGCTCCTATGTCTCTGTTAGCATTGTGGAAGAAGATTAAGGAGGTGACTGAGTATCATGCTCAGGCATTTAATGCTAATACCACCGCTTCTTTGTTGCCGCCTCCAAGCGCCCCACCACCATATCTTTTAAAACCAACTCAGGGACCCCAATTAACAACCCCGGGTCCTCAAGTGACACTGCCTGCTTCTTTAATTCAGCCTGTTGTGGCACCTGTAGAATCACAAGAGGAAGCAATGTACAAAGGAGCTGTTAGAACTGGGTTTGAAGCATCCATGCATGCTGGAACCTTATCAGGAGAAGAGTTATTGGAAGGTTTAAACGCCTTCCCTGTTTCTGAAACTCAAGACAATGCAGGACAAATTCAGTATGAGTGGGCTCCTCTGCCTTATGCTATTTTGAGAGAAGTCAGGAAGAGTGTTTCTGATTGTAAAAAGGCTTTACAGTCTATCATTTCTCGACCAGAGTATTCTCTGGCTGACATGTTAAAAGCTTGTTGGGAGGTAGGGACTAATGCCTGGCAGATGGGGACTTTAGCAATGGCTCTGCATAAGGGACGCCTTGGCAAGCCTACTGGTAATTGTTTCAATTGTGGGAAGCCAGGACACTTTAAAGCACAATGCAGGGCACCGGGGGGAGGAGCAAATGTTGTCAGAGGGACCAGTAATACTCGTTTTAAGCCAAAAACCCCTTGCCCAAATGCAAATTAACTGCTTTACACATGTTGGTTTAAGAACAATTACAAGCTGGTCATCTTGAGCCAACAACCAGTCCTTTTAATACACCAGTTTTTGTTATTAAAAAGAAATCAGGCAAATGGCGTATGTTGCACGATCTGCATGCTATTAATGCTCTCATCATGCCTATGGGAGCTTTACAATGTGGGATGCCTAACCCTAACTTAATCCCCAGAACTTATGAATTAAGAATTATTGATTTAAAGGACTGTTTTTTTACTATTCCTCTTCATCCGAAAGACAAAATGTTGTTTGCCTTTACTGTGCCGGTTTTAAATGCTGACCGGCCCACACAACCATATCAGTGGAAAGTTTTACCACAAGGGATGCTCAATAGCCCCACCTTGTGTCAAATTTATGTTGCTACTGCTTTAGAACCTTTTCGGCATCAATATCCAAAATTATTAGTTTACCATTATATGGATGACATTTTAATTGCAGGTCCTTCTCTTCCACTGTCATGGTTGCATGATTTACAGACATGCTTAGGAGAATATGGTCTTGTAATTGCATCAGAGAAAATTCAATCCTCTGAACCTTTTTTATATCTTGGTCATAAGGTGATGCAAACCTATTCTCACCCACAATTACCACATTTGGAGATTCAATCTCCCATTTCGTATGTTAAGCTGCAGCAGCTTTTAGGGGCAATAAATTGGCTCCGTCCTTATATTGGCCAAACAACAGCGGCCATGAGCCCCTTGTTTGCTGCCTTAAAAGGTGGCAAAGACCTCACAGACTTAATTACCCTATCGAAGGAACAACTTCAGGTTTTACAAAATATTCAAGACAGCCTTGGCCAACAGTGGGTAGATCGCTGTCAAGATAACATTCCTTTTACATTGGTTGTTTTATCAACTGGCAAGCTTCCTACTGCGGTCTTTTGCCAGTTGCTTTTTTACAGATCCAACTCTAAACCTTTTGTTTACATTCTAGAGTGGCTGCACCTCCCACATACTCCTCACCGTACTATCACTCCTCTGGCTTCTTTGTTTGCTACTTTGATCCTCAAAGGGCGCTCTCGTAGCCGAGCACTAATTGGGTTGGATTTGATTCAAATTATTGTTCCCATCCCACTGTGGAAATGGGAAATTTTTCTCTCTGAGTCTTCAGATTTACAGATTGCTTTGACTAACTATGTTGGCACTGTTATTTACCATTTATCTCTTCTTCTCCTTTGTCTAATGCTTTGACTTTGTTTGTTGATGGCGGCAAGGTTTGGGGGGCGGTGGCGTGGCAAACAGGCACACAGTGGCACACAAAAATCACCCCTCCTCAAACCTCTGCACAGCGCTCTGAACTTGCTGCTATGATTTATGGCCTTCAACTTTTTCCCTCCCAGCCTCTCAATGTTATCTCTGATAGCCTCTATGTTTCTCAAATTGTTTGTTCTCTTCCTGGTGCATATGTTTCTCCCTCTCTCGATGAAAATTTGCTGTCACTTCTTCTCACTTTGCAGGATGTTTTGCATAACCGCAGACATCCTCTCTATGTTGCTCATATTGGAAGTCATCAACCTTTCCCTGGACAGATTTCACTTGGTAACCAGATCGCCGATGCAACCTGTCATCCTTCTATCCAGTTGTTGTTTTCTGCTTCCCCCTGGGAAAGTCACAGTCAATTTCACCAAAACGCCCGAGCTTTGGCTCGACAATTTAATTTGCCTTTATCACAAGCTAAAGCCATTGTTCAACAGTGTGATGCTTGTTCTCAACACGTGTCTGCTCCATCCATGGGAGTCAATCCCCGTGGTTTGAAAGCTAATCAGATTTGGCAAATGGATGTGACTCAATATCCCTCCTTTTCTCCATGGAAGTATTTACATGTTACCATTGATACCTTTTCTGGCTATATTTTTGCCACTCCACAACGTGGAGAGGCCACAAAGCATGTTATAAATCACTGCGTTCGCTCCTTTGCTGTCATGGGCAAGCCCTCAGTTTTAAAGACTGATAATGGAGCTGCTTATTGCAGCTCTGGCTTTCCCTCCTTTTGTCAGCAATGGTCTGTTTCTCACCTTTTTGGCATTCCTTATAATTCCACTGGCCAAGCTATTGTTGAATGAGCTAATAAGACTTTAAAGTCCTCCCTGGACAAACACAAAACACAAAATGGGGGAGTATTACCCTCATTGCCAAATATTCAGCAATGGCTGAATCAGGTTCTTTTTACACTCAATCATCTAAATCTTTCTTCAAATTCTGACACTGCTGTTCAACGTCATTTTGGATCTCAAGTCACGTTACCAAAGCCTTTGGTATATTATAAGCAACTTCCTGACCCTACCTGGAAAGGCCCTGTTCCCTTATTGACCTGGGGAAGGGGATATGCTGCTTTGCTTCTTCCCACAGGTCCATTGTGGGTTCCTGGACGTTGTGTTAAACCATATCATGGCGGAATGGCATCAGGAACTGAGGAACCCAATTCCACAGTTCGGACAGATGCTGCAAACCAACTCCACCACAGGAGCCACCACCAACAAGGCTCGAGTGCCACGCCAACAACAGCACCGTCTGAACTGGGGACAAATCAAAGCTCTGGGAATGCAAGCAAACCAACTGTTGCAAAAGAACAATCTCCCTAAATCAGAGGACAATTTCATTGTTGCCATTATTGCTTGTTTGAATGCCAACTCTTTTATTACCATTTTATGTATTTGTTTGTGTAGTTTGTTTTCATTTATTCTAGCCTCACCTCAGCATGGATCCTGGACTCCGAATACATACATTCAGGATCTACAATCACTCGCTCGCAATCTACAGAAAACGGACTGTTGGGGTTGTTTGCACGCCCCTGCATTTATTGTTTCCCTCTCATATCTTCCGTGTGCCCTCAGCATTACTCTCCTGTGTATCAGCCTCTATCACAACAGGAAATGGCTTGCTATAACTGAAAATAAAAAGGAGATGTAGAGAGCATTGCATGCTATGCTGTTGGCTGGCAAACCACGACAGCTGTGCAAGATGCTTATTTACATTGAACCTTCCTTGAACTTCCATAGTGGATAAGGTTGTAGCAAAAACTTTCCTCACAAGGCAACAGAGCTGTAACCTGAGCTGTGCCAGGAGGCTATCGGGGGTTACATGAGGTATGCATTGCTATTTAGACCAATCAGCCTTCTGCTATGTGAATTACTGTTTTAGTGCACTTGCTTAGCTGGGGGAATAATAAAAGAGAGCTTACAGCTTGAATCGGGGCTCTCATCCCGAGGAAGTTGTGTCTGTGCATTCTTCCTACATTCTTCATGAGAGACCACAAGCTCTCATCCTGAGAAAACTTGCAGCCTGTGTATCCTTCATGAGAGACCACCACAAACAGGAAAAATAAAAAGTGATCTTAAAGAAGAAGTATGAACCTTGAGAAAGATGAAAGAATTTTAAAAACTTATACAGAATGAAGATAATTTATTAGGAAGTATTTACAAATTGCTATTTAAATATGAAATGGAGACAGAACAAATAACATGTATGATAAAATGAATGCAACATTTCAAAGAAGCAATAAAAATGGATCAATAGAAAAAATCAATAAAATTTACCCCAAGCTACAGATAGTATAACTTCATCAACGATTACCAGGATAGATAAATCATATAACAATACATGATGGATATACCACAACAAAGAAGTAACATTTTATCATATGTGGTAGTTATGTAAAAACAACCAAAAGTATTGGAAAGAAATATACCAAAACATCCAGAAAATTTGAATTAAAATTACAAATATTTTTATTAGGTATGATCTCAGAGAACATAAATGAAAAGCATCATAATTTATTAAAATATATGGTGAAAGTGGAAAGAACAGAAATGAATAATAATTTCAAAGTAAAGTATACAGCTGAAGTAGCAGTTAGTGGCTGAAGAAAAAAAGGGGGAGAAAGAGAGGGTAGCTACCAGAATGTTCTTTTTATATTTTTTTGGGTCTGTGTGTATATATATCCTTTTGTTTTCGTTTTGTTTGCTTATATGTTTTACTTAACCAATAAAAAAGAAGAAAGGTTTAAAAAATTCAAGTTTTTCGATTACATCCTTTTCAATAAGAAATAATACTTTAGAAATTACTTTAGTATATTTATGTTGTTGGACATGCAATGAAATTAATGCTTTATTGAAATATATTGTTCCATTTCTGTAAGAAGCAATTGCATGCATTAACTCAACCTTGAGATATAATGTTTTCCAATGTTTATATTCTATCTCAGTCACATGGGAGTTGATTTCTGGACAAAGAAAATGGACTTACAATCAAAAGACCTATTGTTCAATATTAGAAACACAAACATATGGGTCCAACTATTCAGCACTTTGCAGAATTGATTAATATGGATTAACTATGAATGACTGTAATGAATCATCATCCCTATTTAGTGATAAAGTGTATGTCTGTAAATATACACTCCATATCTTTGTATGTTTTTGTTTCTTTTCTCTTTTTCAGCCTTTCTTCTTTTATAATTTTGTATACTCTTTCTTTTTTCTCTTTTTTTATTTAGTTAATTAAAAAACTGGGAAAAACGCCTACAAAGCCATGTCCAGCAGTGTCCACAGCGGTTTCAAAACAGGCAAGATAGTGGCCTACTTCCTGTGGGGGATTGGCAACTTGACACATGTCTCCACAAGCTCCACAGTTGACCTGGCAACATGGACTTTTTTGGGCTCAGGAAGGATTTCCTAGAGCCCAGAAGTATTCTCCGGATTAAGGGAGAACCCTAGGAATTACCCCGTTTGTCTTCCAGATAGCTGGAAGCAGCCAGAAAACTGCAAAACAACATTTTGCAATTGACTGGTAAGCTAGCAGCCGGGAGGCAGGGACTGCCATCATTTCCTAAGCCATGGTGAAGCCTTAAATGGACTCAGAAGCTGCCCACCCCATTTCTACAACACTATTTTTTTCTTTTTTAATTAATATTAAGGAGAGGCTCTTTGCAACAAAGAAATGTGGAATCTCCTGATGGTTTTCATTACATTTAATTTGTTAATTTGGCTTTTTTTTCTAAATATCTTTTTCTCTCTTTTTTTTAAAATTATATTGTTGGATTTAAAGACTTTTGCCTGTTTTTACTGTTACTTTTTTCAGAGTTTGAAGGATTACAAACTTCACTGAATTTGCAGAGCTGAGCAAATACCTGCTTTCCCGTGAGAAACGGCTTTGTTTACCTTTATTTTTCCACCCCCACTGATTAACACTTTCCTTCTGAAAGACAGCCTTTTGTCTAATATCCTGAAGCACTAGAGGGTACCGTAATGTTCTGGGATATGGAAGATTTAAAAATATTTTTAAGGAGCTGTACCTCAAGGTTACTTATGCTTTGGACCATCTCTTAGAAAATTATTTGGAAAATAAGGTCCTGGTCTCAAAGAAAAAATGAGGAGTAACATCCCAAAGCCAAAAAGTGAAGGGAAGAAGATTCACCTCTGGAATGTTAATTTTGAAGAAGGAAAAGCTTTGGGTGGAAAAGGAACTGAAATGGCTGCATTCTTGGAATATCGAGATCAAGGACAAGATTTAAGCCTCAAGGGATGGAAGGTCCTTGAAAATGAGTTGGGCTTTACAAGGCAGGTTGAGGATTGCAAGGAGAAAGCCTTGTGTGTAACACTGAGATGCCTTAGTTTACCTTAGTTTACTTTGAAGTGGGTTAACTGTTTAATTGTGTTTATTAGGATGGTCTTTTAAAGGTTTAAACAGATGTTTTTGCTTTTGGGATAATGTATTTATCTTGGGTAAAAGGATATTAATAAGGTCATTGTTTAAATATGTAATGGTGGAGATATAATGTTTAACTATATAAATACTTCGGTTAGGAGTAAAATTGTAATGAAGAAGGATAATATATTTAACTACATAAATATTTTGGTTAGGATTAAATTATAATGAGGAAATATAATATTTGATTATCTGTCTATTAAAGGGGGATTTTTTTATGTTATAAAAATGTTTTATATATATATATGTACTGTATATATCCGTTTCAAGGGGAAAATAGTGTTTGAGAGGAAATGTTACTTTGAGAATGGAAATATTTTATAGAAGTAATTCTTATTCCAGTTTGAACTAGAGTAAAAGATTGGTATTGACTTATGTATATCTTTGTTGTAGAAAGTTGGAAGTTAGTATGTATGTATTATGAAGTATGTAGTAGGGGTTTTTTTGTATTTTCACACTTTCTAGTTCCTTATTTCTCTTGTAGTATACTTTATTTCATTTTTTGTAGTGTTTATGTATTTGTTGAAAAATTTAATAAAGCTTTACTTAAAAAAAACCAGGCAAGATGGCAGTTGTAACATCATAGTCAAAGTCCTGCCCATTTGTACATGTGTGTGACAGGAGACAGAGTTTGATAGTGATTTTTTTTTAACCACCATCTGGTCTGTTTTGACTTTTTCATGGATGCAGTTGGCCATCTACCTATCATCCAAACAATGAAAATCCAATTTCAATTCAACAATTACAGGAAAATAGCAATACACTCCCATAAATCCATCCATTACAGAGCTATAAGAACCACCTATCACACAGGAAATAACCAACATAGACATAAGGCAGAAGGAGCAGCTTATCAACCAAATAAATAATTCTCCACCACCAATATCAATAGGTGAAAACAACATCTGCTGACAGGACCATTTCACCCTGGCAACCACAAAGCAGTCAAGACATAAGGACATATAACCCCCACCAACCTCATTTTTCCCAAACTCCTGTACTGATGTTATCTTGTTGAGTAATCTAACATCTGCAACCAAAAAACCAACCTTAGGAAACTCCATACAAAATGTGTTTAAATTGCTGGAGTAAAATACTATTTTATACAGAATTATTGGTGTTTGTATTTAAAGGTTGTGTTATGGCCCAGATACCTTAGGGCTCTGCAAAGTGACTGCCAGTTTACTAAGATTAAATTGTCTTTGTGTTTTCTTTTATTAGCACAAAGGGGAACTATTTTTTCTTGTTTTAGTCTTGCTCCTATTTTCCATGTTAGGGATGAGAAGAAGATGGCAATCCAACTCCAACTGAATTTATCCCAGACTGACTAGGTGGAGCAGGCTGAGTGGTAGAGTAAGTGAGACCCTTTTCACAACTGTAAAAAGAGAATGCTCACATCTGTTTATGTCTGTCACATCTGGTACCAGAATTATGGTTGGGATATAGCATAAAAACATTCTTAGATTTTGTATTATCAATGTACCCATTGTTCTCCATGATCCCACAAAAATAGTTACCCATTCCAGCTTAATCACTGAAATTATAAGTGCATAGTCTCCTTCTGAAGCAAGCCTAACATGCCTTACACAACAGTAAGTGGAGCACTGGAGTACAGTTCAGTTATGCCCATGGATGCAACCATTCTATGGTGCTGCTGAATGTTCCTATCCTCTTTGCTCTTCTTTCTCTTCTTCTTTTGTTTTGCATTTCTCAATGAATGAGATCTAAAAGGCATAAGATATATACAAGGTATATATTTTACACCACAATCAGAAGAGTGGGATAAAAATGAGAATGCTATTTAATTGAAAACGCATGTAAACCAACATGTCAGGAAAAAGAAGATTCAGATTTCAAATGAAAACATAGTGATAGTTTAGGACTACATCTCCGGATTTTAATTTGCTAATTAAAAACAACACACATTGTTAAAACAAATGTTGGAGTTGGAAGTGGGAGTAATTATCAACACATTTGGAGTTAAAAATTTAATATAGATAAGCAACAAATGGAGGAGGAGGGAGGAGGAGGAGGAGGCTGGTTTGAAACTCACTATCTTTGAAGATTAAATAAAACAAGTAGCATACGGGAATACATTTTTCCACAGACAAAAAGGAAACTCAGTTGGGATTTCGTCTACACATTTTCAAAGGACTGGAAAAGTTAACAATCTGAACAGTGATAGCAAACTGAGAAACCTAAATAAGATCTGATAATGAGATGGCCATTTGAATTTACTGAAGGCAGGCACTTTAGAAGAAGGGCTAGGCCTTATTAACTGTTGATTAGCATGCCAGGATGCTAAGTCAATCAGGAGGAGGAAAGTGGATGGTAAAGAGGACAATCTAATGAAGAGGCTGCTGTTGTGGTAACATTCAATGCTAATATTTTCTCATTATTTCTAGAGAGATTGGCTTTAGCCAATTTTTTTTAAAGACTGTTATATCATGAATACCAATTAGGAGAAGAAACACAGCACTTGGCTATCATTGCTGATATGCAATGTTCTAATGTGTTGGAATCCTTAGTGCATAGTAATTAGGTGAAGTGAAAAGCAAGGTGCTGAATACAAATTAATTCATTTTGAAATGGCAAAGGAAATGATGTGGAGGCTTTTCCTTCTTTAGATGAACAACAAGACAAATGATAATCCAGCACACAGAAACATAGTATTTAAATATTAAATAAGTACAGTTGGTTCAGGGGGAGAAAGCACTTGTAAATGATAATTTTTTAACTGACTGCATATGCAGATTTTTTTCTTTTTACCTAAGTATTTTGGAAGAGTTCTTTATGTTAGTAGTGATTGGACAGGCATGTCTTCCTAGCTGAAAACTGTTCAGCCATCCAAATATTTTCCTTATAGGTCTAATCAAAATAGGTCTAACATAGATAATATATTCTTGGAATGTTGACTATTCAGTCTGTACTGAAGTAAATAACAATTCAAAAGTGTGATTTTGCTGTTCTTATTTAAATTGTTCATTAGACTTCCACTCTTTCTGTTTATAGAATTGATACATGGATAAGGAGAGTCATTGTTATGGGTAAAATACAAGCAGGGACCATATGAATCTGTTTCCACAGAACCATCTTAAAGACAGATCTTTAACCTATCCAAAGCTGACCACCTTTTTGTACACCCTGTCTAGATTTATTGCTCTAAATGGCTAAGTGTAGCTTGAGGTGGGGTAAGATATAATAGAAAAGCTACAGAAAGAGACAGGGAGAGAGAGAGAGAGAATAAATATATCATTTTAGAGGTTAGTTACTGTAGTAGTCACAAAGTGGATATTGATCATGATTTTTAAAAGAAATTGGTGACAAAAATATAATTATATGGTTGTTTATTTCATATACATGAAATTGTACTGAACATTTATGTGTAATGTATACTTGAAATTCGAAACCGCGCGGCGGGGTGAGCTCCCGTTGCTAGTCCCAGCTCCTGCTCACCTAGCAGTTCGAAAACATGCAAATGTGAGTAGATCAATAGGTACCGCTTCGGCGGGAAGGTAACGGCGTTCCGTGTCGTCATGCTGGCCACATGACCCGGAAGTGTCTACGGACAACGCCAGCTCTAAGGCTTAGAAACGGAGATGAGCACCGCCCCCTAGAGTCGGACACGACTGGACTTTACGTCAAGGGAAACCTTTACCTTTACCTTATACTTGAAATTATGATCAGTTGTATTCAAAATGAGTACCAGCTTGCTGGGGTAGGTGACGACTGGGGAAGGCAATGGCAAACCACCTGTCATGACCCTGTTGCAAGGCACAAAGAGCCTCACAACGTGGATCATGATCATTAAGAAAAAGAGGAAGGAGATAATTAAATCAGCGCTTAAACAAAGCACCCAAAGCACCCACACCCATGGAATCATATGCAGCTGAATAGAAGGACTTCAGATAAGCAGCAATAAGCCGCACCTGGTGCTCTGGAGGACACACCTGAACCAAGAGGACAAGGACAGCAACTGGGAAAACGCCCCCACAGCCATCAAGAAACCCATCAAGGGGAATGGGGACAATGAAGGGTGGAGGAGCATGGGACCCCACAAGAGGGTATATACAGGGTACCTCAACACCGCAACCCCATTCCCGTCTTTCTCTCTGTCAGTACCGTTTCAATAAACCGGAAATCCTTAATCCCTATTGAGTGAGTCCGTGTCTTATTCGGAGCGAGGCTGACCCTGACACCACCCCACTATAGTCTGCCAAGAAAACGTCATGAAAGCGGCATCCCCCAAAGGGTCAGGCATGACTCAGTGCTTGCACAGGGGACCTTTCACCAATGGAAATATATATCAAATGGGCAATCTATTATAAAACACTGAAGTGAAACTGATCTAAATTAACTATTAAATTAATTTTTATGGGCTTATTTTAAAACATTTCAGGTGTTCATAACATAGTATAACATTGTATCTATGTCAATGAAAGTTTTCTTTTAATGAATAAACAGATTAAACTAAGAACAAAGATAAAATATGTCTTTAAAATGGTGGGTGTAGGAAGATATGGTCCCTCTATTAAAGATATATTTATTTTAAAGAAAAACCCTTTTCAGTATAGTCCTAAGAAAGACACAAACCTATTAGAAATGTGTTTCATAGGAACATAAAAATAACATAAAAATAAAGGCTATGATGAACAAATAGAAAACTGGACTAAAATAGGATTCTAATTATTTCTACGAACATAATACTTATCTACATAACAGCAAAAAGTGCCGCTAAATTTTCATTTCCTTGTGAATGAACATAATATTTCTTACATATTCTTCAGGCTACATTCCCTTTTGGATGTATCTTGATGGAGATTTTTAGGTACTTTATTGTTGGATATAGAAGTGGATTCTACTGCTGAATCTAGGATATCTTCTAACATTTAAAGCCTGCCCTGGCTGCCTCCAAAGTAAAAAAAGTCCATGGGAAGGTTTTCTTCCTGATTTCTTTCTTTGGAATTTAACTGAAGCACAAGAAGCCATCAAGGGTGTGGATTGCTAAAGAGATGACTGTCCATGAAAGAAGTAACATTTATGTATGTCTCTGTGTAATAGGTATACAAACATCACACTGCACTCATGAGAATTCTGCTTAAATTCTTGCTTGAAAAATATCCTGATTTCTTTTCATCAAACTCAGTGAGAATCGGTAGGAAAAAAAAGATGAAGTATATATACTGCATAATATAGTAACATAGAGGCCATAGTGAGGAATATCAGTGACTTGTTCAGCAGGTTGAACTTAATTTTAATTACCCTTAATTTTGCCCAAAGCTCCTAGCAGCTCATATAGTAAAGCATTTTTGTAAACAAAGGAAGCTTCATGAGCAGTTTGCACGGCAGATCTGTCGTTCAAAGAAAAAGGCTCCAAACATACAAACAGTAGAAACTATATGTTTAACATACCTGAAAGGATTCCCTCATTCCCAACAACTATCTTTCCAGACTCTTGACACATCCAACAAAGAGGGGTACTAATTGGGATACTAACACTGCAGGGTGCTAGTCACAATGAAAAGGAGAACTTGACTCCAGATACACTACAGAAACAAATGGCTATTTCTGCAATTGTCCCAACAGATTTTTTATCACACAGTGCTAACCTTAATAGGAATCACCTGAAGTCAGACTGGCTCACTTTTGGGAGATTGTATGTTCAGAAATGCCTTAAGTCTCAAACTGTCCCAAAACTACTTACAGCAGAACCATGATCAAAGCTAGTCAGAGACAATATGATGAATAATGTGCCATTTGCCATAAACTGCACTTACTTTTATCATCCCTTGTAAGCCTAAGTTGCTCTTGTGCTTTAGTTTTCCTAACTTCCTTTTGGCATATACTGTAGGACACTCCCTAAGTGCAAAATATAATATATTGATATTTATAGACTATCTTTGTGACACAGTAGTAGTCATAGTTACAGTCAGATCTGCCTTCCCTGAGATAGCCATAACTTTCTCTGCACAAGGTTGGGCAAGAATATTGCTCCAGTAGCACACCATGCCTTACCAGCCAAACACTTTATTTATTGCCAGCCAAACACTTTGCATCATATTTCATTCTTGTATAGTTACAAGTAATCAGACGGGGATGGGGATGCATATGTGAATGTGAATGTGAATGTGTGTCTCACTAAAAGTAAATAGGTAGCAAATGAACAATATCAGCAATATCAATTTTGATTAGAAATCCTGTTGTGGGTATTTTGTCCATCTCCACTGCATTGTACTCAATAGGCTATTCACTGAGAAGTGTGTTGAAATGCTTATTTCCATCCACTTTCTGCCTTAGTTTCTGTGCAAACAGTAACAGGTGATAACAGAATCACAGACTTGGAAAGGGCCATTTAAAACTATTGACTCTGATCCTCTGCTCAGTATTGGAATCCAGATGACCTCCCAGCCTATTGACACATCCGGCTAAGAGGAACTCAGCAACTCTCTAGCTAAACGGGCATTCTGTTGAACCGTTCTTGCTGTTAAGAAGATATCTCTGACATTCAGTTGGAAACTGCCTTTGTATAACTTACAGCAAATCAATTAAGTTATACCACTCTGTCAATTTTTCTCAAGACTAGTTCCTTTCATTTCTTTTTCCAGGGCTTAGTTTCTAATTTCTAACCATCTTCATTGCTTTTCTTTGAATAATAATAATAACAAAACAACAATAATTATAATTATAATTTATTAAATGTATATGCTGCCCAACTCCCAGCAACTCTAGTCAGTTTTATTGATAAAAATATTTAAAACAAGAAAACTAGACAACGCAAAAAAGAGCAAAGATGGCAGAGACGACAAACCTGGATGCAACAAGGAAAAGAAAGAAAAGGGCATCAAACATCCTCAGCAAAGTCCTGGGTGAAGATTGAACTCTTCAGGGCTGTTTGAAACACCAGTAGGGGGGTTGCTATTTGAATCTCAGGGAGAACCTCAAGGAGAACCTCTGCTGCAGAGAAGGTGCCTTCCTGGCTCCTAACAGATGGCCTTGTTTAATTGAAGGAACCCAGAGTGTGCCAACCCTGCCAGATCAGATTGGCTGGGCAGATACTATGGGAGACAGGTTACCCCTTAAGTAACTGGGCCCTATGCCATGAACGGTTTATAAGTAGTGACCAGCACCTTGAATTGCACCCAGAAGCAAACTAGCAACCAGTTCAGCTTGCGAAGCAGAGGTGTTACATGGGCATACCAAGAATCTCTTCCAAAGACTGAATCTTTCGTATAATATGTGACCAGAAGTTGACAAAGTACTTAACATAGACTTTGACCAATGGAAAATACAATGTATCAATTATTTCCTGTGATTTGGAAACTATATTTCTGTTAATGCCACCTAAAATTACATTTGCCTTCTTTACAGCTACATACATCATACTGCTGGCTATATTTAATTTGTAATCAACTACTATACCAAGCTAGGTATATCCCATCGTATACCTATGCATTTCATTTTTGTATCTGCCTTCTATGGCATTGGCTATCTCACCCAATTTGATGAGCAGCTCTCCACTTTTTCCAAATAAATAATGAATCATTCATTAATTGTCCTCTTTAGATGAATCACTGAAAAACAGAAGGATGGTTTTTTGGGGAAACATAAATTATTATCAAACATAGATGCCATATATAGAAAAAATATTATTTATCTGATTATTGTGAGTCTGACAACCCAGAGTCCAGAGAGTCAGGTGGAATCCAGATTATTTATCTGACATCCAGAGTCATTGAGAGTCAGGTGGAATCCAAATTTAATAAATTATTATTAATCATTATTATTAAATATTTCCATTCCTTTTCCATGAAAAAGTTTGCTTGCAGTTTCAGTTTATTTTCTAACTCTAGTCCCAGGCACTGCCACCACTGCCACCACCACCACCCATGCAGATACAACCATTCTGGGATAATTTCCACAACAATTTTTCAGTTTTGAAAACTTTGCTTTACAGATCCATGTTCCTGTCTAACATGTGTTAGAATTAAGAAATTTATGTGATGCCATATGGATGATTTATCTGGGAAAAAGTATATTTTTATCATATTTATTTTAATGTCTTTCATGTTCTTCGGTTGTTACAATCTTCATTAAAGTATGATGAAGAAGCCTCGTTATTTCACAGAAATATATGCATGCTATGATGCTATGATGTGCCTCTGTGTGATGATGGTTTCTGTCACTGTTAAGGTTTATTATTAGCTTTGAGGAAAAATACTGAAAAGAATCTTCCTTTCTCACTTTTTTTTAAATTGCATTGCATGGCAACTATACGAGAAGGTGTGAACAGCTTTGTATAGTTTAATAATTCCAAGGTTTTCTATGGAAAATAGAAGTCAAACATACATGCCATGATCATTTTTGTTAACTGTATCACCTGATGAATCTGGTCAGCATAATTCTGCCTGGCTGATCTCATACTATGGTGTACCAAATTTGATTGGGGGTGGGGGTGGTATTTGTATCTAAAAGAAAATGTAGAAATTCTAGCTGTGTAAGATTTTTGTTTGTTTTTTTCATGAGAGCAAAGGAGATGTGGCTGTGGCAAGGAAAGCCACATTAGATACGAGGACAGCATACATGAGGGCAGGAGAAGAAACATTAGAGAAGAATGTGACAGTGAGTTGCTTGGTAACAGAATGTGTGGGATGGAAGAGAAAGATTGAATATAAATAGTGGTGCCTCAGAGTTGCAGACTCAGATAGCTTGGTATATACTATAGCCACAAAAAAGGATTGAGGCTATTTCTTAAACTTGTGGAAGAGGTATGAGCCTACACAAATATTAGATACTTTAGGTATTTGTTTGAGGAAAAACTGTGACCTTTATCATGCTGAATAATGCCTTCAGAGTATATGAAGCTCTGTTTGAATGAAAGAACTACTTCTGAATGCTCCACATGGACTATAATCCTTTTTGTACATCCTACACAGTACCAGCCTTTCCCAATCAGCGCCTTTAGATGCATTAGGACTATAATTCCCAGACAAGAATTATTGGAGTTGCAGTCTACTCATGGCTGTATGATAGGGGATGAGGGTCATAGTGAATAAGTAGAAGAATGTGTAGCTCTCCTCTGGTTTAATATAAACTTTATGGGTGTCTGAAAAAAGACCATGTTTTTATTGGCATTTTTATGATATATTTTATCATTGAATGATACAATGATATTGAATAGCACAAAGATGACAAACAGGATTCAGCCAAATAAACTATGTGGGTATTTTCCCATAGACTATATGATACCATAGATATGGGGCATATTCTGAAAGTTCCGCCTTTTCTGAAAAAACTAGTAATGAGTTACTTCAGATAGAAAAGAGGGGCAAAGAAAGGGCAAGGAAAGTTGTGCATCATTCACTGGAGAAAAAGGAGTTGCCCTTTGAAAAAAGGGATAATCCTCAGTTGATAAAAACCAAATGAGATAGCCTGATGGAATGGAAGTTGGATGGAGGTTCCCCATCCCAGTTGTAGAATATATAGCTTTTAAAGTGATTGTGTAGTAGAACTCAGTTCTGAGGCAATGCAAAGATCCGTCTCTTTTATATGAAAAATATGCCATAGAAAAGAATTAAAAATAGAAGGATAAAATTGAAATAATATAGCAGTCATATAGTATATTAAATAAATTCATAAATCTATTTACATTTTTGCATCTGTTTGTCATAGTAATTAAGAATTTTGAGAACTGTAGTTCTGGAGGGCATCAGCTTGTTAAAGCAGAACTACATGGAATTTCCATCCAAAGCAGCAAGGCTAGTTTTTTGTCACATAAAACCTGTTTTTCATAGAATTTATAACATTGTTAAATGCAGAATAAAGCTATTTAAGAATTTTTTATTGCTTTCACTTGGTTTTAAAGTTGCTTTCAACTTTATAACTATGAATTTTGTTCATAGTCCTAAGCACCAGACATATTAAAACTTACAAACTCACAATTTCTTGTAGTCTAAAACAAGTACCCACACATCTTAATAGTTTTTGGAAACACATCAAATAACAGAGTAATAGCTCATATATATATACATACATACATAGATACACACACACAGACACACACACACCCTTACAAGCAATTTAAATACTATAGGAAACTGGTGAATGTGCCATAAATCTTTTCTGACAATTAGTACCTCATGCTATGCTACTTTTTGACCTTAAACTGCAACTAACAATCCCTTGAAACAAAATTAAATGTAGAGCAAGCTCCAGGATTCTCATGTTACTATTCCCAGAGCTCATTATTAAATGTGATCCATAGTTATGAATACTTACTTGTCACCCATATGCTAAGGCACTATTGGTATCTAGTAAAATATCCATTTAACTGATTTATTTATGATAAAATAGAATTCTGTTACTAAGTGCTCATCATTTCACACTTTCAAAATCTATCAGTGGTAGGTGGTAATCTTCAATGAATAAATAAGCCCTTTGATTTCAAAATCTTGGAAATTGGATACGTGTACCTTGGCCTTCATTCATCAGTAAGGGCATTAATAGGGAGGAAGCTAATCACTTATTTTATACCACAAACATTTCCATTCAAAATCAAGAACCCTCTGTTTGAGTATAGTTTTGTCAAGACTGACCAAGAGTAAAAATGGAACAGAGAAGCTGCAAAAAGAAAGTTCTTTAGTGATAAATTTATTTTTGCCTGGGGAAAAAAAGCTATCAACAAAAGTCAGCTGAGCCAATGACTCACCCCAAAAGGATAGTCTCAGCCAATATTTTAAGTTGAAGATTCTCATTCAGACTCTCACTGAGGGGCATTCTAACTCTATCCAGAGAAGGATATTCAGGTTAGGATCTAAATTTATACTCTATTGCCTTAAGGGCTGTAGCCCTTTTAAGCTTTGCCACACCATTACAGCTGCCATTCAAAGAAGAGAACTAGCAATCACTAGATTTAATCTCTTGCCTTCAGTGTCGCTGAAGAGAAACTTTAAAAACATCCCCTACAGTATGTGGAGCACTTCTGCATTTCCTCTGACACTACTATTGACTCAACAACTCATGCCTTATTTCATCATCTCCTCTATTGTATTTGGTGCTCAGAGCATATAACTTTCCCTTCTCTCCTACTATATGGGCTGCTCACATATGGAAATCATTTGCAGACCTGTCACCAGAAAGTTTCCAGGAATGCAGTGAACTTCTGCTCAGTTGCCAGTTTTGAGCCTGATCAACTTTTAGGGAAAGGAATACCCACGTGGTCTTAGTATCCTGTTAATTATCAGTTTTACTATTCATTGTATACTGGGTACTGCATTGCTATTCTACTTTTATTTGTCTCTGACCATAAATTAATAAAGTAAACTAAATATGTGCCCATATATTCTTCTGCATTATTTTGGAAATGTCTATTCTCACTCACAGGGTCAGAGGGTTTCATATGTCTCCCGTATACACATATACACAGTTTTATAGAAGCTTTTTCGATGTCTTCTTCAAATCTTGTAGAGTCCCTATGAAAATACAAAACCAGCTTGCTTTCTGATATCCTTCTGCCACTAGACTTTTTTTTTTAAATCTAGGCAGCCTTTTAACATGTTATTGGAGTTCAGCTACTGACATTGGAGGGCATGTAGGATTGGGACTTCTTTGTTGTTGTTTTACTTTTTTCTGTGTTTACTGATCTATTTATGTATTGCTGCTAATTATATCAGTCAGCTAGAATCCACAAAGGAGAAATACAGGATTAAAATCCTAAAAAATAAATAAACAAATGAATGAATGTTTCCAAAGTATCCAGCTCTTTACAGTTACCCATTTTTTAAAAATGTGCTATCTGTGAGGTGATCTTAAGGAATTCATCCCTCAGTAATATATTATCTATGTCTCATTCCTTCATATTATTACATAACAAATGTAATATGTGACCGAGCCCTGCAAACTGCAGCAATTTCCATACCTCCATCATCAGTTGCATCCATAGATGCTGCTGTGGAGTTTGCATTCATGAACTGGTTGACAACATGTCAAGTCATCCACATTTCTGTATTTCAGGATTGTTGGGCAACATCAATGAGAGGCGGAGATCTCAACTGATACATCTGATGTAGCTGTGAAATCCTAGATCATCATACAATTTTTGTCAGTTAATTATGGTCCTTTTCCTTTCTTTATCCTTCTTTTCTATGTGCAAAAATAGAATATTTAATAAAATCTACTTTATGAATATCCAGGCTTTCTATTCTGTCCCTCTATTGTTGCCTAGATTAATGTCAGCAAGTACAATAAAGAATTTCTCTGAGCTGTTGAGCACATTGCTGTTCTATTGGTTTATAGTAACACACAATTTATAATAAAGTTATTCTAAATGATTTATGGTTTTATATTACAATTTCCACATTTTAGCAAATCTCAGCTGGGATGAATACTATTTATATAAATATGATATGATATGTTAGCACCCATGTCATAAAAAAAAAGATTTTGAAGTAAACTCACATAAACAGATAATATAGATAGGTTTAATTATAAACAGATCCGTTTTGAGAAAATGTAGAAGAAATCTCTGATATTAGTTCAAATTCCTATATAAGCATTTTTCTTCAAACTTAATGTATTTTCTTTATCAGAAGTGAGCAGAAATATATTTCAGAACCTAATTTCTCACATTATTAAAGATTAACATTATCAATTTAGAATGATTTCATTTGGCTATAAAGTGCAAGAGGCTTTTTTTAAGTGTCACTTTTTAATGGCTCAGAATAATCATTCTCACAAAATATGTGCTGAAGAATATAAAAAATCTGATGAGTTTTATTATCTTTATTTGCAGCAGAAAGTACTTTTCATTTGCATAACTTTGCTATTAGAACATCCTACATCATCCTGATTGGCAAAAGATTTTTTGAGATAACTTGATAGAGGAAGGTTATGCAGGAAGAGAAAGGATGTGGACTCGGGGGTATGTTAAACTTGCTGGCAAGTTGCCACAGTTCTGCTTGCCATGGCACAAAGATGCCTTCTAAACCATGTTTGAGCAACATGTCCTTGTGACATCACCTCGTGGCTAGCCACTGCCGAGTCAGCCTAGAAACATCCCTAGGTCTTCCAGTTAAAGTATGTTTTCTTTCTTCTCTCAACACAAGATCTCCAGTGCAGGCTGTCTAGGGTACCTTGAAAAGGAGGTTGGGAAAGATGGGACAGTGATCTGCTCACCTCCAATAGGCCACCAAGTCTGCTTAATTAGTATTATTCCGCCTTGTCCAGGCAGTTACTGCATCTCTCTCTCCCACCCACCCCTCTCTCTCTCTCTATATATATATATAAATTTTAAATGTTTTATACTGTAAACAGTATAAAAGGGTAGAATACAAATAAATATTAATATCATGAAAATTACTATTTTCCAATCTATTAATTACTTATAAAATTATAAGATATATCACTTTTTAGAAAAAAAGAAGTGAACAGCCCTATTAAGCTTTAAACTAAAAATATCTAGTTAACAAATCACAATATAAATTACTAGGTAAAATTGCAACCTACAGTGGTATAATATTGTAAACGTCATTGTGGTCTTTGACCAACATGTGTTTGTATACACATATGTACATAAAATTCTACATACATCATTAAAATGGCAATTAAAAGAAGTTAAAAGGGTTGAAGAGGTGAAAAGGAAAGAAAAGAAAGGGGAGGAGAGAAGAAGAGAGGATATTTTAAAGGCATCAAAGGAATGCAGTTTTACTGAACAATATTTGTTGCCTCAGTCTCAGAGCAGGGAGGCAAAATTTGGCTACATTATGGGTAGTAGTAGTCTTATGATCTGCTAGAAGATAGAAGATGTACCAGTGATCATCTCTCCCTGGGAATTCCTTTATAATATGAATTACAATGTGAACCATACTTAACTTTGAATGAAAAAGCCAAATAATTTTAATTCTCTTAACACTGATATCCTAAATTGTAGCTAATACTTAAAGAAAAAAATAGATATTCTATAAGTATTAGTTACAATTTATGATATCATTGTTAAGAGAATTAAAATTATTTCCAATACTCTGTTAGCTAAATAATAGAATGTCAAGAATTTGTAATGATATCATATAAATATCATTGTGCTGAAAAAACAGAATGTATCAAGATTTATAACACAAAAAGTGGGAGGGAGAGTTAATATGGACTCCAGTAGAATCCCAGCATCTATGCCCCTTTGAGGAGGGTATAAGGACTGGAAATAGGAGGATTCTTGAACATGGCATTCAAACCTTAGTGCTTGAGTTTTGTGAGTTATTGCACCCAAATGTATGTGAATCATTTGACCTCTACTTCTACAATGAGTTGAGAGCAACTTTCTCTGGTTGCTCTCATTTCTTTGTCTATGATTAAACACTTGTATTGGTGGGGGGGGTTGCAAGAGGATGGGGCCAATTTTATTCTTGTATTGGTTGCAACTGTGGACAAGGAATCAAGTTACTGCACCTCTACTACCATATTGCCTTGGTTGCAGATCACGCTGGACACATCATCAGAATATCAGCACATCACAACCTCTGGGTAATAGGTTTATGAAGTGAGAGGTGAAAGGTCCTTGTGCAAGCACTGAGTCATGTATGACCCTTTGGGGGGGACGCCACTTTCACGACATTTTTTTGGCAGACTATAACAGGGTGGTTTGCCATTGCCTTCCCCAGTCATCACCTTCCCCAGCAAGCTGGGTACTCATTTTACTGACCTCGGAAGGATGGAAGGCTGAGTCGACCTGAGCCGGCTACCTGACAATCCAGCTTCCACTGGGATCGAACTCAGGTCACGAGGAGAGTTTTCAGTTGCAATACTGCCCCCTAACACTCTGCGCCACATGAGGCTCAGAGGTTTATACCTGTACTTATTCTCCTTGTTCTTCAAATATGTAAAATAGGTTTATACCTGCACTGATTCTCCTTGTTCTTCACATATGACAATATTTTTAATTTTATGTACTTATTTTCTGTATTTAAAAAAATAAAAACAAAAAACAGCATAAAAAAACAATATAATAAGCATAACTGTGGCCACTTCAGGGTATTTGCCTGTTTTCTAGAGGGAGGCCAATCCAAAATTCAGGGACTGCAGCTGAAAAGCATTGCCTCCAAGCCTCCATTCCCTTCACTTCCTCAACATGGGGATCAACAGATTTTTTTATGGTATGTACATACCAGTAGTTTGGGTGAGCCACTTGTACATGGAGGAAGTGGTTTTGAAGGTCCCTAGCTGCCAAGCCATGTAGGATTTTATAGATTAAAACCAGTTCTTGGAACTGCACTTGAAAACCTACTGGCAACTACTATAACAATTACAAAACAAGTGGTACGTGTTTGTGATGATTCTTGTTCACCAGTATGTAGGAACTACATTTTGACTCAATTACTACTTCCAGCTGGTCGTTAAAGGCAATTCTGTGTAGAGGAGATTGTAATAGTTCAATCTATTGATATCCTGGTAGATCATCATATTGCAGGTTTAAATAGACTGCAGGTTCTTCATGGCAAAATGAAGAATTTTTAACCTAAAGCGTCTTTCAAAAGAGATGTGTTACATCCCTTTCATCAAATAGGTTAAATCCCATTGAAGTCACCAGGTACTGAGGCATGAAATTTAATTCTATATGTTCCAGGAGACCAAACTATTGATTTTCTTATTAACTGAAATTTTAAAACCAACTCCTTGGCTGCACCTCCTCCTTGGCAAGGACAACCTGGAGCAGTTATAGTACAGTATGATGTGGAATAAGCAATGTGGCCCTCATGAAGCATAAGCCTTGCAGTGGGAAACAAACAGATGGATTGAACTAGGCAACCCCCTTTTTCTACCAATAGCTGAAGCCTACTGCTATAGTCTGCTATAGTGAGTTGCTTCTACTTTCATAACAAACAAGGCCATGTAACTTTCATACTCTAAATTATGGGGAGAAATAGATGAATTTTTTGAAAGCATTGCTATTTAAAAACAAAAGCAAGACAAAATGGGCTATCTCACCAGGGAAATTTGTAATGGTAATTGAACTTCAACTTGAAGGTAATAACAAAACCTTTGGGCCTATTTCTCTTCATTGTATTCACGTATAGTTTCCATTAATGTCAATAGCAGATGATAGAATCATATGGAAGGAACTTTATCCTCCAGGGGTAAAAGTGATTGACTACCATTAGGATTTTGGGAATACAAAGGAAATGTGTCATGAGTACTGATGGCGAGCAGGAGGGGGCCTCTATCCAGGGGGGAAACGCGTGCGTAGTACTGAGGAATTAAGCAGCCATTCAAAGAGACACAGATCAGACCCACCTTAACTTTTGGGGTTTATCTGTCTGGGTTTTCCCACACTTCTTCAGTTTGTTAGGATTTTCTGTCTTATGTAGCAGTAATAAACACTAGAGACCTATTCCTCATCTCAGTGTGATTCCTGACTGTTAGGACAAAATGTGGGAGAAATGTAGGAGATTTTGTGTATTTATTATTATATAGGAAGCAAATGTTCAACAGTGTGATTCCTGACTGTTAGGACATCAATCCTAACAAACTCTTACTCCCATTGAAAGAGGAAGGAATGAAGAAAAATAAGGGAGAGACATTTGGGAAAATGTCTTCAGAAAACCAGGAAATTCGGCAAGCCATCCAACAATTGGCAGAAGCCCTGAAACAACACCAAGTAGATCTCCAGATCAACACATTACAAGCAGCTATGCTACAGCAGTTACAACAACCAGCTCCAGTTAACCCACAACCAGTGCCAGCAGCAGCAGCAGCAGCTCCACCAGTAGTCTTGAGATCCCAGGGCAGTCTACCAGAGAAGTTTGGAGGAGAAGCAGGACAGTTGAGAACTTTTCTCACACAGTGCACAATGTTTTTCGACAGCAGACCAGCAGAGTTTCCCACAGACAGAACCAGAGTCACCTTCATTTTAAGTCTGCTAAAGGGCCCAGCAGCCAAATGGGTTATTCCCATGGTGGAGAACAACAACCCAATTCTCAATAACTACCAGAATTTTCTGGCAGGGTTCCGAGCACACTTTGACGATCCAATCAGAGAGGTCACTGCCAGCCGGGAAATTCGGAAGCTCAAGCAAGGCAACAAGAGAGTGGGAATCTACATTGCTGATTTCAAGCTGTTAGCAGGAGATCTGGACTGGAATGAGAGTGCCTTGAAAGACCAATTCAAACAGGCGCTGGATGAAGAAATTAAAAATGAATTAGCGCGCCAGGGAACACCAGCTACGCTAGAAGGTTTATATCAGTTGTCTGTGGTCATAGATGCCAGGCTAGAAGAGCTCAGACAGATGCAGCTGGGGAGAGGCAGGGTGCTTCCAGGATTTCCAGCTCTCTCTGCAGCATCTCCTTACTCAGGACCAGAGGAGCCGATGCAGATCGGGGCGAGCAGGAGGCTTATTTCCAAGGCTGAGAGACAGAGAAGGAGAGAGAGAGCCCTCTGTTTCTACTGTGGAGTCCAGGGGCACATGGTGAGAGCTTGCCCAGCGAGAAGCCAAGCAAATTCCGTAAGAGCCCCAGGGCAAGCAGCTGAAACAAGAGCCACCTCCGCCTCTACTTCCAACCAGGGAAACTCCGTCGGTCTCCCTCCACAGAGCTCAGCAGGGAGACCATCAATCAATTAAGAAGGGCTCATTCCAAGGATTCCAGGCAATCCTTTTACTACTTACCAGTCATACAGCACGTAAACCCAGAGCACCAGGTCAAGCTAGAGGCCCTCATGGATTCCAAAGCTTCCACGAACTTTATTGATGTACAGACTGTACAAGACCTCAACATCCCAACCATAGAATTGCCACATCTCTTAGAAGTTGAGACCATTGATGGCCAACCCCTCAAGGCAGGGCCGATTAGAAGGTTCACAGAACCTTTGCAACTAACAACGGGAGACCACACTGAGTGGATCCAACTTTATGTTATGGCATCACTTAATGTGCCTATATTCCTAGGCACACCTTGGCTGAAGATCCACAACCCATTGTTGAACTGGATTATGGGAGCAATCTCCTTCCCAGCCAAGGAATGCCAGCACCACAAGATTCAAGCCGCTCTCTTCTCTCCAGCAACCAATGAAGCCACGGAAGCAGCGGGGGTCCAGTTGCCAGCCAAGTATGCAGATTTTGCAGACGTTTTCAGTGAACAAGAGGCCACAGCACTACCCCCCTCCATAGGGACTATGATTGCACCATTGAGTTGATACCAGGAGCCAAGATTCCAGCAAGGAAACAATATCCCATGTCCCACAAGGAACTAGCCCCTTAAAGGATTACTTGGATTCTAATCTCCAAAAGGGTTTCATCCGACCATCTACTTCCCCAGCATCTGCTCCTACCTTCTTCATACCAAAGAAGCCTGACCCGTTGGCACCGGCAAACCAGGGGGCACCCATGAGAGTGGTCCACAATTTCAGTTCCCTCAATAAAATCACGATAAAAGAAAATTATCCCCTCCCACTAATATCTGATCTGCTGGATCGCTTACAGAAAGCACGCATTTTTACTAGGTTGGATCTCAGGAATGCATACAATCTGATCCGGATGAAAGAGGGGCATAGATATCTGACTGCCTTCGACACCAGGTTTGGTAAATTTGAGTACCTTGTTTTGCCCTTTGGCTTGTCTAATGCAGGAGCCATATTTTCCCGATTTATGAATCAAATTTTCTCTGATTTACTAGATAAGTATCTAGTCATTTATCTAGATGACATATTAATATTCCCTGATGATGCTACAACTCATGTAACCCATGTACGTAATGTCTTACAAAGACTGAGAGAGAACAAGCTGTTCGCCAAGCTAGAGAAGTGTGCCTTCGATTTAACTGAATTACATTTCCTGGGCTATAAAGTATCAACAGAAGGCATATCCATGGATCCTTCTAAGGTCCAGGCAATTCTCTCTTGGCAACCCCCCCGAAATGTTAAAGAGGTACAAAGATTTCTAGGATTCTCCAATTTTTATAGGTGGTTCATAAAGAATTTTAGTGACAGGGCTAGACCCCTCACACAGCTTTTGAAGAAAGGATCAAAATTCATTTGGGGGGAGAGAGAGCAAGCAGTCTTCCAAGAATTCAAGCAACTCTTTGCATCCCAGCCACTGTTAAGACACCCTGATCCCACGAAGCAATTCATAATGCATTCAGATGCTTCCGATATTGCTATTGGGGCGGTGTTTTGCAATATACCAACAAAACCAAGAATACATTGCTTCCTTGTGCCTTTTTTTCATGCATGCTCTCACCAGCAGAGAGAAACTATAATGTTTTTAACAAGGAGTTGCTAGCAATTAAAGCAGCATTCCAAGAGTGGAGGCACTGGCTAGAAGGTGCAACCTTTCCTGTGAAAGTTTGCACCGATCACAAGAATTTACAGCTTCTACAAAACACCAGATCCCTCACTCCACGCCAAATCAGATGGAGCCAGTTTTTCTCCCATTTCAATTTTGTTATTTCTTATGTTCCCGGGGCACAGAACCGTTTGGCAGATGCCCTCTGTCAATCCATTCAGGCAACCCCTGCTACTCACCAGGAGGTACAGGCTACTATATTACAACCTCACAACTTTCAGCAGTCTATGAGGGGGAATCAGACAGAGATTTTAGCAGCAGGCAGACAAGCAGAGGACCTATTTACAAGAGTCAGAGCTCAGCAGCAACAGGACCCGTATGCCAGGGCCAGGATGGATGACCTCCAGAGGGACCCGCAAGACACTGCCTCCCCCTTTAATGTGCAGGAAGGAATCCTCTGGCATAGCGGGCAATTATACATTCCCCCCTCATTGAGGGAAGAAGTACTGAGACTTTGCCATGACCATCAAACGGCAGGCCACGGAGGTGTTTTCAAAACTCTCCATAGAGCTCTGAGAGACTCCTGGTGGCCTAAGATGACTGCAGACATAAAGGGTTACGTTGCTTCTTGTCATACCTGTAGACGAGCCAAGCCTCTCCCAGGGAAGCCCACAGGACTCTTGCAACCCCTACCCACCCCCAGTAGGCTTTGGGATATAATCTCCATGGATTTCATCATTGATTTACCCCCAGCCCAGGGGCTGACTTCCATACTAGTGGTGGTGGACCTTTTCACTAAAATGGCTCATTTTATTCCTTGCAAGGGCCTCCCATCTGCACAAGCCACAGCACAGTTGTTCATGGACCATGTTTCTAGGTATAGAGGCATGGTAAATCACTTGGTGAGTGACAGAGGCCCTCAGTTCACTTCCAGGTTCTGGAGGGCCCTTTTCCAGTCATCAGGGGTCCAGATCCACCTATCATCATCGCATCATCTGGCTAGTAACGGGCAAGCTGAGAAAATTAACCAATGGTTACAGCAGTATCTCAGGTGTTACACCACTTATCAGCAAGACAATTGGCCAGCCCTGCTCCCCATGGCAGAATTTACTTATAACAACTCTGCAATCCTCTACCAAGATGTCTCCTTTCCAAGCACTCTACAGGGTTAACCCTCAGGTGTTGCCCACCTCCTCCCAGCAGGGAGCTGTTCCAGCCACGGCTGATTTTCTTAAAGAGCAACAAGCCGCACAGGAGTTGTTAAAGGAGCAGCTGAACAGGGCAAAGAGTGCTTACAAGAGAGCTACAGATGCTCACAGACAGGAGGGGCCAGCAATTGCGGTAGGAGACAAATGTGGCTCGGCCAAGTTTCTGACCTCTACCAGGCCCTCCAAGAAGTTGGACTCTAAGTTTGTGGGCCCTTTCACTGTGGTACAGCAGATAAATCCAGTGGCTTATCGCTTAAAGCTGCCAGCATCCATGAAAATCCATCCAGTCTTTCACAGAGCCTTGCTAGCCAAAGACCCTCCCCCAAGTGCCTTATGATCGCAACTGCCCCCACCACCTCCAGTAATTGTGGAGGGGGAGGAGGAATATGAAGTCGAGGAAATTCTGGACTCTAGGAGGAGGGGAAGGGGCATCCAATATTTAATACACTGGAAGGGGTACCCTGAGGAAGAGTGCACGTGGGAGAATGCCAGAGATGTACATGCACCAATGCTGGTTCATTGATTCCATCAGCTTTTCCCTCACAAACCCAAGCCTCGCACTCTACCAGAGATTCCTCACTTGGCTGAGCAAGCAGAGGAATCCCAAGTACATGAGTTTGCAGCCCCCACCCCTGCCTGAGATTCTGAGGCCAGAGACAGAGGAGAAGGGAGAGCCACAGCCCTCCACCTCAGGCTTGCATTTCCCAAGGGGGAGGGGGGAAGAATCTTCTAATTATCTAGCTATTTTCCAGCAGCAGCCACCTGGGCCAGAAGCGTTATCAGACCTGGAGAGCAGCACTGATTTGTCCTTGGACAAGTTTTCCTTTGAAGAATTTCCATCATTGCCCAGTTCCCATGGGAGCTTGGAAGGAGAGAGGGACTCTTATCAGACCTCTGGAAGGGAGGGGGCTGAAATGGAATGTGAATCTGGAGGGGAGGGTGATGTCATGAGTACTAATGGCAAGCAGGAGGGGGCCTCTATCCAGTACTACGCATGCGTAGTACTGAGGAATTAAGCAGCCATTCAAAGAGACACAGATCAGACCTGCCTTATCTGTCTGGGTTTTCCCACACTTCTTCAGTTTGTTAGGATTTTCTGTCTTATGTAGCAGTAATAAACACTAGAGACCTATTCCTCATCTCAGCGTGATTCCTGACTGTTAGGACAAAATGTGGGAGAAATGTAGGAGATTTTGTGTATTTATTATTATATAGGAAGCAAATGTTCAACTTAATCATTTAACCAGATATATTCATAATTTCAAGTGGTCGAATAGTTCCTGATGCAGAATCAATGAGGTCAAGGTACATTTATGGAAAACCCTATGAATCTGTGATAATGACAAGGCTATGATTTTTATTGATAGAGCATTGTGCCTTTCCAAAGGATTCAATATCATTTGTCTCTCTATGGTAAATGATCTAAAACTCCTCATGCATAACATGCTGTGAGCACTGCCATAAATTAATTACACTGTATGTGTTTGTCTACTTGAAATGTTTTATCAGAGGAATAATTCTACAACTGAGAAAAAGCATAACAAGACTGATTTCAACCTCTGCTGTAGCCTGTCCATATTAATACTAACCACTCCTCTCCAAAGTCTAAAATGTAGACTTTTACAGCTCTACCACACATGAAAACTATGTGCCAGCTGCTGGTGGCCCCTTCAACACTTGCATAGTGCCAACTGCAGTATACCTGCTTCACTGTTGTTCCTCTCATTTAATTTGTCTTGGTTTGGAAGAATCTATCTGTCATGTCCCTGATGACCAACTCATACTTCTGAGCTAAGAGATAAACTTTGATATTTTCCGGGAGATATAACAGACTAAGGAAAACAGCCCTTAAGCTTAGGGTCTATTGGACATTTTTTGATGTAGGATAGATGGAAATGCAATAGGGCTTATAGGCCAGTTTACACATCACCAGATCTGGGCTGCAAAAAATCCATATAACCACTAAATGACAGCAAAGTTAGAGATTGGTATAACTCTTACTGCCATCTTGTGGTTCTCTGCAGTTCTGCATCTCAGGCCTAGATTAAAGCAAAGCCTGCTTTACTTGATTTGGTGTGTTGTGTGAGTCTAGCCACTGTGATTAGCAAATGAAAATTAATGGCTTATACAGTAGTATTGATATATGAGCTAGGCATTTGTGGTTTATTCAATAAACAATGTTAAGCAAATCATGGCTTAGAATTATAAGTGAACCTAGTCATACTGTAGACGTTACATTCAAACTCACAACAAGAAATGTAGAGCTGTTTCCTAGTGGTAAGATTACTTGCTGCTGCGGTAATACATATGGATACGTCCTCCTTAATGATGTTTTAAAGATTTACTTTCATTTCAGCAATAATCTCTGTATGTTCTTTAATACTTTCAAACTACTTATTTAACTGCTCTATCTAAATGAGCATTCTCTCAAAACACCTCTTTAAAATCATTTTAGTGCGTAAGCAGAAGCATGCTATCAAAACTGCAAAAGTAGGTGATACAGAAAGGAAAAATAAAACATATATCTAAAACTGTAAATTACACATAAGACAAAGAAACATGATTCTGCAAATATATAGGCTAGAACTACCATATCGGCTGCTGCAAAAATGTGTCCAATCAGTCTGTAGCAAAGAGTTACTTGCCTATCATTTTGCCGCCATGTCTAAAGGCCATCTGGATTTTGTAGCCCAAGTAAAAAAAGCCATAGTGGAAAAGCAGTGAAAAGGGAAGGAAGGAATAATGTTCACTTTGAAATGGCAGTTTACTGAATTACATTCCTTAGCTAAATAGACATCTCCTTATTTTTTACTACTCTACTGCTGTTTGGTAAATATAAAGCTTTTCCTGTCTAAAGTATTGACCAGAAATGTCTCTCACTTTCATCACTATGGCCTAAAACCAGTAAGACAAGAGAAAATAGAAGTCTCTGCCCTGTAAAAGAGAAAGAAAGAATAGCCTGCTGATTTGGCAACAGACCAGCTGGCAACCTTGGCTGAATTGAGTCTAGATCCAGAAAAGAAAAACTATTTGTCAGATGAAGTAGTTGCAATGAAGTATTATCTTTAACATTAATGTATCCAGAGAAAAGTATATAAATCAATGTTCTTTATTTATTTATTTAATTGTCAGTTGAATAGTTCTGAGTCAAATACACTTAGAAAGTAATTTTTAGATAGTGTAGCTCTTCCTAAGAAAGCACTTGTTCAAACAGCATATACTGTATAAGTGCAAATTTCTCTCTCCAAGAAATTACAGATACCATTAAGTCTCTGAAAATGTGCTTTGATCCTTGTCCAGATATTTATCCTACTGTGATATAAGACACATACTGAGTTCTTTGCCCAAATATTATTGGAGATCTATAATTACATCTTTTTTACATTTTTCTCAACCTTCTTCAATGAATATAACTAAATTTAAAGATGGTAAAGCTGGTAAATATCCTGATGGCTATCCAATTTTATTCTTAAATACAAACATACTGACAATGACCATGCAGATAGGTTACAGACATTTTTTTTTTCCCGATCACTAAGAGTTTGATTAACAGTAAATTACAAATAGACCCTCCAATCATCTGCAGAATGGCTGCTTGGCCTATTTTAGAAAAGTTTTGTTCTCTGGCTGTTCTTCTGGATGTACATTCAGAAAAACTAAAATCAGTAGTGTTTTTTCATTGGATATGGAAAAGGCTATTAAAATGGTGCACTGGAAATTTTTGAAGTGAGCTTTGTTGACATTTGGATTTCCTTTTTTATTATTTAGATCAATATTGTGATAATCTGTTACTTTTGCTATGGTTATTGCAAATGGAATTGTATCTTAATCAATCAAGATTTCTCAAAGAATGCATCTAGGATATGCTTTATATCTTCTTTTATCTTATAGACAAATGGAAGACATTGTTGATAAAACTGGCTGAAACTGAACACAGATTGCTATTGTGTGTGTGTGTGTGTGTAGAGAGAGATAGACAGTGATACACACATATAATACATTCTGCTATAGAAAATACTATATAATAAATATATTGTATAATATATGTACAGTATATAATTGTGTATACAGAATGTATTAGTAGTACATCAATTTGGTAATTATTTGCAGTACATCTTACATACTCACTATAGGCTCTAATGTTTCTATGCAGATTTGTAACACTGGGTTTCACTTGTTGCTTGAATCCTTTTAAATATGCAGAAATTTCCAAGAAAACCTTCTTATTTGTGGTTATTTTATTTAATCTCAGATAATAATCATTTTTTTTAAATCTCAGATTATAATCAATATAAATACATGCTTAAAGATTCTTTGAGTTTATGAGGAAAGATAAAGGTTGTATATAATATTACTTCAAGAGTAATATTTTTAAATATAATTTTGTTGAAAGTTTTAAAAACAAGAGTAAACAAGAATAAAAATTAATACATACTAAAATAGAGTAAGAAGGAAAAAAGAAAAGGAAATAAAAAAGAAAGCTAAACTGCAAAAAGAAAAAAGGGTATTTTAAAAAGAGTAGTTTATTCATTGGTATTCCTATGATAATAATTTTAAGTTATTTATCCAAACATTTAGCATATTAAGACATTTTCTTAATATTTAAGATTTGTACTGGTGATGGAACTCATTGGCTAACTCTTTATTTTAATATAAGAGAATCCATCACATGGCTCAGCTTTGTCCATATATGTATGCAAAACTGCAAAATGTATGAGATTCTGAAAAACATAAAGCATAAACTACATTAAATATTTGAATCTCTAAGACCCTAGATTTAATTTTAGGTTTCACATTGATTTGAATATTTGATTTGTTGAGTAATTTTAAAAAATCTTCCTTGAATTCTTTACATTTTATTTTATTTTAGCAGATATTTTAAAGCAGAACCAAGAAAAAAGAAGAAAAGAAAGGGGAAACAAAAGGGGAAACAAAAGAAATAAAAGGAGATTTTCAAGCTGTGTAAAATTGCACAAGAATGTTCAAGTAACATTAGACTAATATTTTACATAAGATTATCGTAACATACTGAAATCAGATTAATGATCAATAATTAATAAAAGTAGCCAACAATCTTCCCTGAATTCAATCACCCCTTTGAAACTTCATATAGTCCTAGCAGCTACCTGAGTGACAAGTGTGGAACAGAACAGATCAGAATAGGGGACAAGTTAGCCACCAATTCATTCCAGTAGGCTTCTTGTGTTGTGAAGCAAGAAGTCCACACTACTTGTATAGTTATGTAAATTCATCTTGGAATGGAAACAACAAAGTCCACTAACCAGATTGCCTATATTTTAACAGAAATATATCTCAGGTTTTCTAAAAAGAATCAAGAAATTCTAATCACTTAGTAATTCTGCACCCAAATAGTGTAAATTAGAATCAACTAATATTACATAATTCTTGTAATCATCTTAGAATTAATACAACAAGCCGCTCTGGTTATGTGCCATTTTATTCCAATATTAGCTCTTTTACTGGATTTTTTTTAATATTTAAAAATGAACAAAACAAGGAAAAAGGGGTTAAAGAAGCAGTGGGCCATTCTGAGTGTTGAAAAAATGTAAATGTTCTATATATTTCAGAAGGCAACTTGATAATTAATTTACATGACATCCACAACCTGATCGTTAATTTATCAAATAGGAATAATATTAAACTTATAGTAAAAATGTGTCAAACATTAAAACAGAATGTTGAAATTGAGGAGAGTCGTAGATTTATAATAATGTTTCCTAATGTAGTCACTTACTTTGCATAAGATTCAGAAGTGAATGCATTATATAAAGAGAAATCTAAATGTTATTAAACAGCATTATGAAGTTAATTGCTGTGCCCTAATGTTAAAATATTAGCCTAAATTACACTGCCATCTGCTGAAAAGCTATAGAGACTAACAGGAAAACTTTAAGAGCTTCCAGCTGGTGTGAATTCAGGTAAAAAACAGAATGAAAAGGTGAAAACAAATAAAGATATTTGAGAATAAAATAATAAAAGCAACAGCTGAATCTTGAGTAGTATTGCAATTTCCTTATTCAGAAATAAATCCCAGGCATTTGCCAGGAGTCAACATTGACTTGAAGGAACCAAAAAACAAAAAGACAAAGAGCAGGCAAAGTGACAGTTAATGAGGGAACAAAGTAAATCTGTACTATTTACACCTATTTACACCCCCTGCTCCTATTTGTCAGTGGTCATGAAATGCTAAAGTGTTTATTGAATTTATTCTTCGAACGATTGATACATTATCTTTGAAACTCTGCTGTGCAAGGAACCCAAACTGGTATACTTTTTCCAAAGAAACAGTTAGGTAGATTTAAAAAAAATCTCAGAAAAAAAAAACCTGTTCTCAGTTTTGTAGATATTTTTACCAATCTATATACTTTACAGAAATCTACTTAAAATAATATGCACATTGTGAACAATCATCTCTAATAAAATGTTTGCTTGATTTTTTTATTAAGATATGCCAATGGGGATGTATATTTCTCCAATATAAGTATTTTAATGCTTTGTTTAAATAACTAAATTACAAAACAGAGCAATATCTTTGTAGAGATAATTGGGCATTTTTCTTAATGGGAGTCAATTAATATAACAGTAAAGAGGGTGCCATTTTGAAAGATACCTTAACTGAATTACAGAGAGAGGGGAAAAAAAACTTACAATAACATAGACATTACAAATGTAGCAGAATGTATCCATGAACATCAGCAAGCTGTCAAAGACACAATACAACTTCACTAATCTCTCTCCACACTGGCAATCTTAGGTATAAATTAACTGAGAAATCTTAGTACCAGCCACATAGAAAAATGTAAAAAAAAAAAAAAAAATCTTAGAAGCATGCCACTTTGACCAAGCAGCAATCAATAGACATATAGGTTTAAACAATGGACCTATCGAAAGACACAGCCAAAGATCCAACATCAGTACATCTATTCAACACATAACAATATTGCATCACACAACAATCATCCAACACCTAGATAAACTGGACTCAAGTCCTTATCAACCTAATAACCAACTGCAATTCAACAAACCCAAGAACACCTTCCAATGAGCCATGCCATCACATAGCTATCAGTAACACAGATCACATTGGAAGCAATGGAGATAAGACAGAATCACCAACTTATCAGCCAAATAAATCATCTACCAATAGCAAAGTTTCAGTCACTTGCAAAGCAAGATCAGCCCACTCCATCCAGAGGACTTTGAAGTTAGGTTCATTAGTTGGCTGCAGTTATATAACTTTTTGTGCTGCGTGCTAACTTCAAAAGTCCTCTGCTGATAATGGAACATCTGCAACCCAAAAAACAAGCTCAAAGAATTCCAGCAATATATTATATCAAGCTTGACCTGCACTTATTTACTACTATCCACATTACAAAATACATTTTCAGATGGTTCTTTCTTCAGATAATTCCAAAAAGCCCTTATTGAATCATTTTTGTCAGCCTAACTCCTATCCTGTCTCCATGTTGCAGGGAGAATCTTAGAAAATAAAAACGTGTTGCACCCCACTAAATCTTCACTGTAAATTAACACTTATAGCAACCACAGCTATGTTCCTACCCCACAAAAGCCAGCCAAAAATTACAGAGAGCAACAAACTGAAGAACTATAGCTATGTTTACTCATATTTGTCTGTTGCTGATCAACCAGTTTATCATGTTGAGCAAGACAATCATAGCAAGAGTGAGCTCTAAAGCACCTTTTCATTTTACCATGCAAGATAAAAGAAGGTGATCTATCAGGTATATATTTATATTAATATCCTACCTTTTTTATTACAGTAGGAAGCACAGAAGGAGCTTCCCTTCATTTTCTAACCATGTATAATGTAGGTTTGATTGAGAGGTATTAACTAGCCCAGAATCACTCCATCGTTGAGTGGAATACTCATTTGCATAGAAAAGCAAGATATCTATTGAATAAATAATCAGTAAATAAAATCTGGGGCCAGCTGGTCTTACTTCACTATCCAGCACTGACATAAAGATAAAATCCCCTTTGAGTTGAACTTGACAGCTGCTGGTTTCATAGACATATCAATGAAGTTTTCTTGGCAACAGTATAGGAGCAGTTTGCAATTTCCTTTTAATTTCCCAATCTAACATACAAATCTGTGGTGATCTTCCATTCAAGAACTAACCAGATCTCATCTACTCAGCTTGTTTAGGTCAGGGAAGGTGTTGTCATCTAACCACCTAGTTGGGCATGAATGTTTCCAGAAATAAGAATTAAGATAGATAGATAGATAGATAGATAGATAGATAGATAGATAGATAGATAGATAGATAGATGCATATTTTAAAATATGATTCAGATATCTTTTTGGAAGCTGCATGAGTATAAACCCTGTCTGCAACTCAGTAAAACATGCTTGCTATTTCTCATATATACAGCTTTGAACTTAATAAAAGTGCACCAGTGGCAATAATGACAGATCTCAACCTCTTGCTTTCCTGTTTTTATAAACCAGGACTAAGAATCTTAATTGCATGGCTTGTTTTCTGAATTCTGAACTTGTAGCAGAGAAAGAATATGTATATTCATTCTATAGCAACACACTTGCAATGGGGTGCAGAAACTGATTTTTACAAATAGTGTTTGGCATTTTGAGTAGTTTTTCATTATCCTGTGACATATTATCACATCCTGAGTTTATGGACAACAATGACATATTCTTCAAAATCTTTTTTTTTAAATGAGCAGTATAAGTAATCTCTATATTGAAAACAATTCATGTATGAAAGGAGAAGAATTTTGTGATGTTGGAATTTATTTTTACAAAACAATTGCAATAGAAAAATAAATTAGTCAGACTAGGTTGCTATGGTTTTCTCTTGGCCTAGAAAGAATGAAAGATCACTGATAATTCTTGCATATATCTGGCTGCAGAGACAGTTTCAGGCTTACAGTGTTTAGAAATCTGATAATGGTTAGAAGAAAGCTCTTCAAAATAAAGAGTTTGTTTCAATTTCTATCAAAGCAATTGACTAAAAGAGATTATCAGAGGTACAATTAAAAGAGCTGAATTCAGGGAGGTTTTATTTCTTTTGCTACATTTTTGTATGTTTCATTTTATAACTAGCATTGCCATCTTCTGCTGATGATTTGTGTATATACTGGAGGCAACTATATAGACTATGGAACTAACAGCAATGCAACTAATGGTTGATCCTGTAATTAACCAAGGTATTTGTGTGTGTGTGATTCTTTCAGAACCTAGTCTTGGAGATGTTAATGCTTTCAGGTAGTTCTGCAAACGAGAACATCTGAAAGGCTTGTATCCTGAAAGGCTTAAAATAGTATCCTCCCATATCTAAACCCAACTCCTGTCATCTAAAGATTTCTAAATACATCATGTTATTTGCTGGCATTCAAACATTCACAGAAGCAGCAAAAAGATTGTTTCTACAGAGGTGGTACTCCATCTTTCCATAAGCATTGTAATCTAGTGTTCATTTGAATGCATACAGTTTGCCAATTAATGACATTCATTCCTTGTGTCATACCATTTACCTGACATTGCTTAATATATTACAGGAATACTTAGCTTTATTAAAGCATTTGCCATTAATTTCAGTCAACTCTGACTGTAGCTTATATAAGGCAGATTCACACTTTCTGCTTGGCCCATCACCAGTATAGACCACTCACCACTTTCTTAGTGCAGGAATAGATGACTTCATCCTTCTCACAGTCCCAGCCCTTTGCACCCTGTGCCCATGTTTTCCAGCTTTGATCCAAAACTGCTGTTTTCCAACCTGAGCAATCTTAAGCTTTTCTGAGCAGTTGGTCTCAAGTGCATCATTCCATTTTAGTAGCCGCCCCAGTTCTGACTGGCTGTAATGCCAGGCATCCCCTGTATCCTCCAGTGGCAGACTGCTACCCTGTGCAGCTATTTTGTCCTGTGCTGCTGGGCTGCTGGGCGGTATTGTCTGCTGCCCAACAGTTCATATTTTTAATCATCTTGCAGTTGATACAAGGATGGCCTGGCCAATTAAGTCAGTGAACCAGCCTCAATCCTAGAAATTCATATTCCACTCAGTCCTTATATTTCCTTCATTTTCTGTTCATTCTGGGTGAAGCATGCTCCCACTGTTTCCTACCCCTGCCCACAATACTGCAAAACTTCCCTTTTCCTTTATTTCTTAAAACGTCTTTAAGTTGCAATGTAATAGCACTGCAACTTTTGTTTCTGGGAAGTTGAATGATCTGTTATTTCTTGCTACAAAGTTTCTATGGACTACAGGGCAAGAAACAAACCAGATGGCCAATCAAGTGGCCATAGTCAGGAGTGAGCACCAGCCTAGCCTCAGTCCCAACCCACTGTAATCGAGACTAGAATGTGAAGTTTAAGGAACATCCAGAGGCAGCATGGAACGTAAGCACTTGAAGATACAGTGTGGAATTGCCCACAGTCTTTCAAACTACTAGTGTGTAAGTGATTTACTTGGTACTCTGAATTTCTGCCAGCTGCAGAATTTAAGGTGCAGCTGGCACACAGAAAACATTTGTGGGCTAAGTTTAGGGAAGTTGGTGGTATTTTACTATTGCTGCTTTGGACACTGAGGTTCAGTATGGGTTCTGGATATTGCAGCCTAATGGTTATTTGTATTGAGGGTCCTGCTACTGCAGCACTTCTGAATTGGGGAAGAAGGGAAGAAGAATAATCTTGCTGTCATGATGCTAATACTGTAAGTAAGTATGCAAGGAGAAGAGATGGATCTGGCAGAGAGGGTTGACTCATGCCTGGAGAATGATAGGGATAGACAGACAATCTTAACTATCAAGTATTTTTAAGCTTCTGCTTTTAAGCATGTTTAAAATTCAGAATTTTTATTGCATTGCACTTTTAATAATACCACAGTTTTGTGTGATATTTTAACACTGCATGTGTTGATGAGCCAGCCAAAGAATTTCTGTGATGGATCATTTATGAATGTAAGCATGTGTAGCTATGCATCACAGCAATTAATCACTATTTATTCATTTCTTCTACCATGCCATTTGTTTTGATGCTTTATAATGTTTTATTTCTTTATATAATTGTTTGATAATTATTAATTTGTTCTTGTTTTGTTTTTAATATGTTCCACACAATCTTCTCTTGTCTTAGCTATTGTATATTTGTAAACATTCCCGTGAAGTTCTCTAAAAGTTTACATTGATATTGTCAGCGAATACTTATGTACTTTCAGAACTTTGACAAAATCCATCTGTTGTCAAGGGGCTGACCTCAGTTTTATTAGCAGTTATCTAGATTTTTAAAAGCACCTTTGATTAGTATCCCTGTCAGCCATCCAGCACTGAAAGTACTGTAGGACAGAAGCAGTTGTTCATAAATCTGTCAGATGGAAGATGAGCATCACTGGTTCCATGGTTTCAGAGTCAGGTCAGTTATCTGTTAATCTCATTCATCTGTCTCTTCCTTGATCTACAACAAACCTCCACTCTATACAGAAAGCAGTTTACGGACACAAGCAAAAAATGAGCAATTAAATCCTTGACATAAAATATATAACCCAAAAGAACAGAAAGCAGTAATAAAAGCCTGTTAGAATAAGAATATCTTGGCTTTCCCTGCCTTCCAATACAGTTCCCCCCACCCACACCCAAATACTTTTAAAAGAGCTGCTAAGCAGACAGGATTCATTCATTCATTCATTCATTCATTCAGCTGCCCTTCTCACAAAAGTGAGTTCAGTGTTAAACAATGACAAAACTGCAATCAAGCACTAGGTTACATTTTAAAGAAAAAATCATATTCTTAAGATCAGAGGATTCACTTGCAGCATCATGGGAGGAATCCAAATGCAGAAAATAATGCAATTCAGCAGTTGGATTCAAGTGAAGATTTATTTCAGTTTTCTGGATCACTTAGTCCAAATCAAAAATTATCAGCATGCAGTGGAAATTTAGCCTTAGAGTCATCCACTAGAATATCTTTTAATTTGATCATTAATCCTAATTGCACAAGTCATTGAGCTTCTAAGCTAAAATAAATATGAGTAAAGACAAGGAAACCACCTTCTTTTTCCCTTTGCCATCTGAACCCCAATATTTCAAAAGTAAATTAGAACACTAACCAAAATTTATCAGTAGCAAAAGACACACATTGTTCTATGAACTCCTATCAGAATTGAACACAGAAAATATTCCGTTTATTTGTACAGTTCATGTAACTCATTAACTGAATTAACCACAAAGACTTTATAAGCCGAGCCCTTCTCATATCAACTTCCTACTGATGAACTAAACCAAAGCCTAATTAATTTGCCTGTAATTCTTCTCTTTTCAGTTAGAGCACACTTCCTTCTGCAGAAAATGTAACTGTAAAAACAAACAGTCAATTATTCCTTATTATAAATATATACAATATATGTGGTGGTCCTGGTCCTCAGTTATTAATTCAGAGTCTCTCAGTCACAAAGGATCAAAGGATGTGGAAGAGTTCTTTAGTAATACAGTTGATCTGTCCAAGGCAAAGATCAGACTAAGGAAAGCCCGTGCAATTGCTGTTACAAAAGCCCAGTACCAGCCCTCTCTGCATCAGCCCCTCACTAAACGCTGATTTCCCTCTAACAACTCTTCTACCTCCCAGCTGCAAATACCTTAGCTAACGAGCGCTGATAGCACCAACGAGCTGACCTTGCAGCTATTCAGGCTGGCTCAACAATTCTAATCAACATAGCTAACTACCACTTGTTGTTGTTGTTTATTCATTTAGTCGCTTCCGACTCTTCGTGACTTCATGGACCAGCCCACGCCAGAGCTTCCTATCGGTCGTCAACACCCATAACCCCCAGCACCCCTAGGGATGAATCCATCACCTCTAGAATATCATCCATCCATCTTGCCCTTGGTCGGCCACTCTTCCTTTTGCCCTCCACTCTCCCTAGCATCAGCATCTTCTCCAGGGTGTCCTGTCTTCTCATTATGTGGCCAAAGTATTTCAGTTTTGCCTTTAATATCATTCCCTCAAGTGAGCAGTCTGGCTTTATTTCCTGGAGGATGGACTGGTTTGATCTTCTTGCAGTCCAAGGCACTCTCAGAATTTTCCTCCAACACCACAGTTCAAAAGCATCTATTTTCCTTCACTCAGCCTTCCTTATGGTATGTTACTACGGGGAACACCATTGCTTTAACTATGCAGACCTTTGTTGTCAGCGTGATGTCTCTGCTCTTAACTATTTTATCGAGATTTGTCATTGCTCTTCTTCCAAGGATTAAGCGTCTTCTGATTTCCTGACGGCAGTCAGCATCTGCAGTAATCTTCGCATCTAGAAATACAAAGTCTTTCACTGCTTCTACATTTTCTCCCTCTATTTGCCAGTTATCAATCAAGCTGGTTGCCATAATCTTGGTTTTTTTGAGGTTTAGCTGCAAGCCAGCTTTTGCACTTTCTTCTTTCACCTTCATCATACGGCTCCTCAGTTCCTCTTCGCTTTCAGACATAATAGTGGTATCATCTGCATATCTGAGATTGGTAATGTTTCTTCCAGCTATTTTAACTCCAGCCTTGGATTCCTCAAGCCCAGCATGTTGCATGATGTGTTCTGCATACAAGTTGAATAGGTAGGGTGAGAGTATACAGCCCTGCCGTACTCCTTTCCCAATCTTAACCAGTCCATTGTTCCGTGATCTGTTCCTACTGTTGCTATTTGGTAGTTATACAGAGTCTTCAAGAGGCATACAAGATGACTTGGTATCCCCATACCACTAAGAACTTGCCACAATTTGTTATGGTCCACACAGTCAAAGGCTTTAGAATAGTCAATAAAACAGAAATAGATGTTTTTCTGAAACTCCCTGGCTTTTTCCATTATCCAGCGGATATTGGCAATTTGTTCCCGAGTTCCTCTGCCTTTTCTAAACCCAGCTTGTACATCTGGCAATTCTCGCTCCATGAACTGCTGAAGTCTACCTTGCAGGATCTTGAGCATTACCTTACTGGCATGTGAAATGAGTGCCACTGTTCGATAGTTTGAACATTCTTTAGTGTTTCCCTTTTTTGGTATGGGGATGTAAATTGATTTTTTCCAATCTGATGGCCATTCCTGTGTTTTCCAAATTTGCTGGCATATAGCATGCATTACCTTGACAGCATCATCTTGCAAGATTTTGAACAGTTCAGCTGGGATGCCATCGTCTCCTGCGGCCTTGTTATTGGCAATGCTTCTTAAGGCCCATTCAACCTCACTCTTCAGGATGTCTGGCTCTAGCTCACTGACCACACCGACAAAGCTATCCCTGATATTGTTATCCTTCCTATACAGGTCTTCCGTATATTCTTGCCACCTTTTCTTGATCTCTTCTTCTTCTGTTAGGTCCTTGCCATCTTTGTTTTTGATCATACCCATTTTTGCCTGGAATTTACCTCCAATGTTTCTAATTTTCTGGAAGAGGTCTCTTGTCCTTCCTATTCTATTGTCTTCTTCCACTTCCGCGCATTGCTTGTTTAAAAATAATTCCTTATCTCTTCTGGCTAACCTCTGGAATTTTGCATTTAATTGGGCATATCTCCCCCTATCACTGTTGCCTTTTGCTTTCCTTCTTTCTTGGGCTACTTCTAGTGTCTCAGCAGACAGCCATTTTGCCTTCTTGGTTTTCTCTTTCTTGGGGATGTATTTTGTTGCCGCCTCCTGAACAATGCTGCCAACTTCTGTCCAGAGTTCTTCCGGGACCCTATCTACTAAGTCCAGTCCCTTAAATCTATTCTTCACCTCCACTGCATATTCCTTAGGAATATTAGTGAGCTCATATCTAGCTGATCTGTGGGTCTTCCCTAATCTCTTTAGTCTGATCCTAAATTGTGCAAGAAGAAGTTCGTGATCGGAACTACAGTGAGCTCCAGGTCTTGTTTTTACCAACTGTATAGATGTCTGCCACCTTTGACTGCAAAGGATGTAGTCAATCTGATTTCGGTGTTGTCCATCTGGGGAAGTCCATGTATAAAGCCGTCTCTTAGTTTGTTGGAAGAGAGTGTTTGTTATGCAGAGTGAGTTGTCTTGGCAAAATTCTATCAGCCTATGTCCTGCTTCATTTTGTTCTCCCAGGCCATGCTTACCTGTAATTCCAGGTGTCGTTTGACTGCCCACCTTAGCATTCCAGTCTCCTGTGATGAAAATAACATCTCTTTTAGGCATGTTGTCCAGTAGGTGCTGCAGATCCTCATAGAACTGCTCTACTTCAGCTTCTTCAGCATCTGTGGTTGGGGCGTATATTTGGATCACTGTGATGTTTGATGGCTTGCCTGAATTTGAATTGTGATCATTCTATTATTTTTTGGATTGTATCCAAGCACTGCTTTAGCCACTTTACTATTAATTATGAAGGCTACTCCATTTCTTCTGTGGTCCTCTTGTCCACAGTAGTAGATCTGGTGGTCATTTGATGTGAAGTGGCCCATTCCAGTCCATTTCAGTTCACTGACGCCCAAAATGTCTATCTTTAATCTTGACATCTCACCAATAACCACATCCAATTTGCCCTGGCTCATAGATCTTACATTCCAGGTTCCAATGGAGTGTTGATCCTTAGAACATCAGATTCGCCGTTCACCACCAGCACCGTCGGCCGCTAGCCGTCCTTTCAGCTTTGAGCTAGCTGCGTCATACATCTGGGGCTAGTTGAGCTCATCCTCTGTTCCTCCCCAGTAGCATTTTGACCATCTTCCGACCTGGCGGTCTCATCTTCTGATGGTATACTGACATATCTCTGGTTGTACTGATCCATTTAGTTTTCATGGCAGGAATACTGGGGTGGGTTGCCATTACCTTTCCCAGGGATCACATTTAGTCTGGCCTCTCTGTCATGACCTTCCCCTCTTGGGTGGCCCTTCACCGTTTAGCTCATGGCATCATTGAGGTGCTCAAGCTCCAGCACCACAAGGTAACGATCCTTTGCTGAAGTAACTACCACTACAAGCATGCTAAAACAATTACTACAAAACCCATCATATATACTAGAACCTGACAATGTATTTATGTGGATAATTTAAAATCCTATTACTTTTTTTTTTTTTGCCTCTTGGCTGCGTGGACCAGTCCCTGCAGTTTTCTTGGCAAGGTGTTCAGCAGCGGTTTGCCATTGCCTCCTTTCTAGGGCTGAGAAAGTATGTCTGACCCAAGGTCACCCAGCTGGCTTTGAGCCTAAGGCAGGACTAGAACTCACCGTCTCCCACTTTCTAGCTTGGTGTGAAATGGGGTTTCTATTACTATTAAACAGCAATATTTATATTCACTTGCACATTGATTCAGAAAATACTGTAATCAGTAATTTGTGTAATATTTACATATAGGGACTCAGTTAAATTTCTACATTGTGCATTAAAAAACAGGTTGAAGTATCACTGTGGAGCACCAGGAAGAAATATAGTCAGCCAAGTACAAAGAGATAACCTGATAGTTTCCAGTTTTCAAAACTAGACAGTAGAAATGCTGACACATTATGAAAAAGATTCAAATCACCTGCACTATTTTACAGCAGTGTTTCTCAACCTCGGCAACTTTAAGATGTGTGGATTTCAACTTCCAGAATTCCATGCTGGCTGGGGGAATTCTGGGAGTTGAAGTCCATACATCTTAATGTTGCTGAGGTTGAGACAGTAACTGTTCTACAGCTATACTGCTTGAGTCTAGCTCAACTTTCAGTTCTTTGTATCTGCCCTATTTAAGTGGGAGCAGTTCTTCCAACTATGCATACTTTCCATGTAAGTAGCTTCCATGTAGATATTTTTGATAATTTAAAAAGTTTTTTCTCTGATAATATGGGAGGAGCTAAGAGACCAATACTGTTTGAATAGTTCATTTTTTTCAGTAACGAGCAGAAAACTGAGGTGGAATGTAAAATCCTTTAACAAGCAAGGAATATATAAATGGCTTTGACAATGTAACAAGAGGAGTGGCTCCAAAACCAGAAGTAACATTATTGATTAAAACATCTTGAAAGAGTCATTGAATAGAGCTAAAAGATGGCAATATTGAAAGAGGAAAGAGTTCAAAAGTTGTCTTATATAAAGTGTTGTTTTGGATGTAAAAATACCACAACTGGCTCATGATCTAAAGCAACATTTTAATTTAAAGATAAAACTCTTAATCCTCTTAATCCTCTAAATGTAGTTTTCCTTCAAGTGTCCCTGGAAGCAAAACAGAGATAGATAGAGCTTAATTACATATTATATTAGTCCTCTGCCAAAATTTCCACCTATACTTCTTAATAATAATCTTCTTCCTTGATAGCATAAAAATCAATTTGATTCTATTTTCAAAGGTGAAAATTTTCACAACAGTCCTATATGGGATGTATGAATTGTGTGCTTGACTTGAAATTAATTGGAATGCCAAAGTGTGGCAAACACTTTGTTTTTGGTATGACACAACAGTGCCATCTAAAGCATTTAAATTGACTTTAAAGTTAGAAGTCTGAATAGGGGTTCATCTTTTGTTTCCCATATAACCTTTTTAATTCAGTGATGAAAATTAGTTTGATGCCTTTATCATTCAGTCAAGGATCATTAGAAAGATGGGTTCAGATAATTTTCAGATTCGCTGACTAGACCCAGGACATCAGATAGAAAGCATTTTGTTTGACTGGGCAAAGCAATAGTCTTGGGAAAGAGACTAAGTGTCATATCTCTGCATTTTACAAAGTGGAGGAGGAAGAGGACTCAGAGATCTCCTGCTAACAACTTCCAAACAAGAGGTCCAGATGAATCTCTCCAACCATTCTCTCTGCAGGGAACATTCTTAACCAAGATGACATCAAAATGATAAATGTGATGATGAAATCACAACCCAAGCTAAAACCTTATGACAATTTAACACAAACAGTAATATAAAAGTTTTAATACTATATCAAAGAATGTGAATTAGGTTAAAACAAAAAAAAAACAAAAAAAACCCAGAAGACAGATTTTAGAACTTCATTATAAATCAGTATTTGTGGATGAAAATAAATGCAGACTCATTTTGAGGAAGTACAAGCTGAATATCATAAGCACCACATAATTATTTCCCAGTTTGATTCACTGTTTTGATGAAAAGCTATGTTAAAAGTTCATCTACTACCTCTTTTCCATCAGTGCCTTGAGCTTTTCCTTCAACACATTGATCGTCTGTCACTTTGAATATACATCTTAGAAAGGATGAAAAAGTCCCCATTAATAGTCTAGATCCAAAACATTCCATAAAAGGTCTGTAATAAACTAGACTGTGAAGCTTTCAGCATAGCTGTGTTTGCTCCATACTCCAATCCTTCATATGATCCAATATCATACTAAACAATTCTTCCAAGTCAGACTTTTAAAATTTAGCTTACAGAAATGTCAATCCCCTTCCCAGACATATATTATATCCTATATATAATCGTATATAGGATATAATGTATCCTATATATGATTATAGGACTATGTATAATGTATAAAAAAAGAAACATAAAAATGTACTTTTATGTTTCTTTTTTTAACTTTTGCTCATTGATTCACATTGCAGGTAATATTTGGTGACATGTGCATATTAGTTTCCAAACCAATGAAGTTATATTGTGATGTCATTTCTCTATTAACATTTATTTTCTCTTCATTTACTCATAAACACACATGGCAATTTCTCCGTCAAGAATATGCAAACTGAATTAATTACAATACATTTGTATATATTACCACTTTTGTTTCACAGACTTAAAGTTATTTAACTCAACAGATGGGAAAGTGTCTACAGGTCATAAACCTAATGCTGTTCTAATAAAATTCAACATACAGTTATTTCTTGAACTGTAAAGTGACTTTATGCAAATGAAATTGCACAATAAAACTTACTGTTTAGTCACACTCTCACATCAAAATGTACATTTGTAGATCAGAGAACCTCCTCTTACTAGAACATATTTGTGCTCCTCTTATTTATTATTAAACTGAATATAATATCACTGAATTATATATCACTGAATTCAGAATGACTTACAATAGTTTACAACATCCATAACATTGTAATAATTGTAAAAGTATACAATTAAAGAAATCCAACAGAAACTGCATAAAACAATTTTTTTAAAAACCTGTCAGGTAGCATTGGATGCCATTGAAAGATCAAGTATAGAACTAAGAGACTACACTCCCAATAAAGATTATCCTCTAGGATGACCTGTGCTTGGGCCTAAACCCTGACTGGATACATAATCTGTTTCCTTTGTGGCACTTAATAGCTGAAGCCCCTAATCTCATCAATAACCTTTTCTAAAAACCTAAAGTTGGAGGACAGGTGGTAGGCTACTGGCAACAACCTGCCAATATAATATGGACAGAGAAATACTGAAACTTGCCACCCTTACTACCCTTGACTTTTATATGCCATCTTATTTTTTCCATCACAAAGGTCTATTCTCTCTCAGTTCTGTGTCATCTCCTTTCCCTCAACTTCCCAGATTTTCCAACCTTGCCTTTACCTTAATTTCTTTTCCATTCTGTACCATGATATCTGATATTGGTCTTCGGTTCCTCCATCTCCAAAAATTCTGTCTACCCGTGAATAACTGTCTGGCAACATGAATAACTCTAAAACAGGCTTACAAACTTATCACCTACAAATTCACTTTACTCCCCAGTTATTCACTGTCCTATTTCCCCAATATTGGTCCTTCAAATAACCCTCAACTACTCTGTTCACTCAAGCATTCTCACATTACATGCTCCCTGGGCACCATCTTTTAGACCCTTTTGACTAACTGTACAATCATGTCCAAATATTTGAAGGATAAGTTGAAAAACAGTCCTATGTCTGTGTCTTTTCAGATGTAAGCCCAGTTAATTAAGACTTTTCCTCCACTTCTTCACTACTTATATAGGAATAAATTTCTTTGACTTAGGTAACATGCTTCTGAGTTAATATCTATAGTTTTACTGTTAATCTCCTTTCAGGCACTGCTTTGTCTAACTTGTTAATGGAATACTTTTCAAGTCACTAGGAACAAATTTGTTTAAATTGGATTCTCTCAGCTTAATTAGGTATACCTGTGACTGTAAGGCAAATATCTTCCAATGTATATAGATAGAGTGGAAAATAAGTTTTAAACAAAATAGAACAAACACACATAAATATGAGAGAGCAAATGTAATTAAGATGTTGGACTGCAACTGGAATACCCAATTTCAAATTCATCCTCAACCATGGACTTCTAACTGGGTGTTTTTGGGCCAGTCACTCTCTCTTGGCCAAACTTATCTCACCAGTCTGTTGTTGTGGGGAAAATGACAGGAAGGATATGCTAGATATGCCAACTTGCTTTTTCCTGGCTGCCAGTTCTGATGGGCAGTCTGTTATAATTATCTTTTATCAGGAAGTCTTGGAAGAAGTAAAAAAACAAAAACCCCTCTTCTCTTTCTCAGTTTGTAGTATCTAGTCACTATCTCTCAGACCATTCAGAAAAGGAACTCCAGGAGGAAAGGCAGGATAATGTATTTGCTTTATTGTTCCATTTTGAATGTCACAGAATTACTGCAAAACTAGATTTAATACCACAAACACTCTATCCTTATGGAGTCCTTGGTACTCTCTGAGCCTGGTTGTTTGCTTGCAGACATTTCATTACCTGACAAAGTAACATTATCGGTGCTGGTGAGGGTGGGATTTGCTCCCTGTTTATATACAGTAGCTTGTCCTGTCAGTGTTGGTGGGAGTGTGGTTTTCTCTTTGGTAGTTCCTTGATTAGGGTCTTGTTTTCTGCTTGATTGTTTGTCTGGTGTTAATCTTTGCTTATCTGGCTGTTGGTTGCTGGAGAGGCTCTGTTCTAGTCTTTGTCATTCCTTCTTAGATTTTTTTATTGTCTTTTTTGAGTGGTGTGTAAATGTGGTTGATCTCTATGTGTCTATTGATGGCTGCTTTGTCAGAATGACAAGCTTCCAGGAATTCCCTAGCATTTTTCGATTTAGCTTGGTCTAGGATGCTCATATTTTCCCTGTTAAAACTATGGTTGAGTCTGTCCATGTGTTGTGAGATTAAGGAGTTCTCATCATGTCTTCTGACTGCTAACTGGTGTTCATGGATGCACTCTGTTAGTCTTCTACTTGTCTACCTTACATTGTGGCTGTTACAGTCTTACACTGTATGTTGTAGATGACTCTGGATATATTCTCTACATATCTTTTCTTCTATGGGGACTCTAACGCTTTTCGAGCATTGAAAAGTCCAACCCACGCTGGAAGAGCAGTGAGCAATCACTTCTTCTCCCAACCTACTGACCTTTTAAAGTTAAAGACACTTGTCTAAAAGCATCTAGAGTCAAGTTGCTTAATAAATAGCATGGTACAGTGGTTCTAGATGCTTTACTTTAGGGGAGACTAGGACTACTTGTAGGTAACTAGCTAAAATAGCTTACTAATTTATTTATTTATTTATTTATTTATCATATTTTTATTACTGCCCATCTCCCCCACTTAGGGGACCCTGGGCGGTTCACAATAAAACAGTATAAAATACAATAAAATCAGAATAATATCAATATATGTACATATAAAATATAATAAAATCCAAGTGATGGCAGATCTAATTTCCCCCCAAAGGGGACCAGAACCGGTTCTGGCAGGACAAGGGAAACAACCAGCCCCAAGAGTAGCTCTTCCTCTCCCCATTTCAGGCATGGTAACAAAACCAGGTCTTCAGCTGTTTCCTGAAGTCCAGAAGCGAGGAGGCCAACCTCACTTCTGGGGGAAGGATGTTCCAAAGGGTGGGAGCTGCTGCAGAGAAGGCCCACCTCCTGGACTCCGCCAGATGGAATTCTCTTACAGATGGGGTCCGTAGCATGACCTCTCTGCATGACCAGGTGGGATGGGTTGATGTAACGGGGATGAGACGGTCCCTTAGGTAACCTGGACCCATGCCATGTAGGGCTTTAAAAGTGATAACCAACACCTTGAATTGGGCCTGGAAGCAAACTGGCACCCAATGCAGCTCACGGAGCAAGGGAGTAATGTGTGCTGATCTTGAGGCATGAAAAACTGTCCGTGCGGCTGCATTTCGGACCAGCTGTAGCTTCCGGATACTCTTCAAGGTAGCCCCATGTAGAGCGCATTACAGTAGTCTATATGGGAGATAACCAGGGTTTGAGTGACCGCTCGAAGGGCCTCTCGCTCCAGGAAGGGGCGTAACTGGCGCACAACACGAAGTTGTGCAAAGGCCCTCCTGGCCATGACTGCCACCTGCTCTTTGAGCAGGAGTCATGAGTCCAAGAGGACCCCCAAGTTACGCACCGGGTCTGTCTGGGGCAGTGCAACCCCATCCAGAACTAAAGATGGCAAATTCCTAGGAGCCAAGGGGCCGTTAACCCACAGCCACTCAATCTTACCAGGGTTCAGCTGAAGCCTGTTGTTCCCCATCCAGACCCCAACAGCCCCCAGGCACCTGGACAGGCAGTCACAACATCACTTACTTTCTCCGGGATGCAGATGTATAGTTGAGTATCATCAGCATATTGATGATACCTTATCCCATGGAGATGGACGATCTCACCCAGCAGTTTCATGTAGATGTTAAAAAGGAGAGGGGAGAGTACTGATCCCCGTGGCACCCCACAAAGGAGGGGCCGTGGGCCAATCTCTCCTCCCCTATTAACACTGACTGGGACCGGCCCTGGAGGAAGGAGGTGAACCAGTGCAACACTACGCCGCCCACCCCCAACTCTCTGAGCCACTCCAAAAGGATACCACGGTTGATGGTATTGAAAGCCACTGAGAGGTCAAGGAGAGTAAGGATGGATGCACTGCCTCCATCCCGCTCCCGCCAGAGATCATCCATAAGCGCGACCAATGCTGTTTCTGTCCCATATCCAGGTGTGAAACCTGACTGAAAGGGGTCTAGATAATCCGCTTCCTCCAGGATCCTCTGAAACTGCAGTGCCACCACCTTCTCAACCACCTTCCCCATAAAAGGGAGGTGGGATACTGGATGAAAATTATCTAGTTTACTAGCTAAAATAAATCTTACAGTGATAGTAATAATTCACCTGATTCAATTAATCAACTATATGAAGCAGACTTCTGCTACTTGATGCCCTTCATATATGTTGGACTACAACTCCCATCACTCCCAGCCACTGTTATAAAATACATGGACAGGAATGAATGCACACAGATAAATACATATAAAATCACTTAAAATGTCCATAGAACCACAACAAACTGCCTAAGTAATACCTGCCTAAAATATAAAGGAAGTTATAGGTCTAATGTCTTAGAACTGAGACCTTAGAAACTGAGGAACTTCCGAACAGAAGATAACATCACATATTCCCAGCAGTTTAGCCAGATTGCCTTTAGATGTAGATCACAGAGTTAAATCCATATGGGAGAAGATGGGCTTTCAGATATCCTACCATTTAATTCTATATAAGAGTAAGCATCCTGAACTGTGCCTCAGAACTAATTAGCAGCTGCTTGGTACAGTTGGTATATAATCTATGTAACATGCTAAAAACCACTGATCAAAACCATGATGCTGGATTTTCACAACTGCAGTCTCCAAATGTTCTTGAAAGCACTTCAGTATAGGGCACTCCTTTGCACTAATTTTAATAGGAAGTGATTAAGGTGCAGATCACCTTGGCAGAAGGAAATCCTAGCCACTGCAGCTGCTTGACTCTGCAGGAATCCTGTTTGGTCCAGATGAACCATCAAGCTAAAAGTCTGATCCCTAGAAGGAGCTGATCTCCATCCACAATAGGCTGCAATTCTAATCCTAGGTTAGCTTGTCTACTGACCAATCAAAATATCTAGACAATAATTGAATTCTATAGAATTCTTGACCTACACTGTATCAAGTTTCAGCAGTAAATATCAGCTTCACAGACTCAACATGGTGAGATATTTGGCTTTACTGCAAACAAGAATAAAGCAGTAAATGCACAGTAGATCTGCATACAAAAACACAAGAATTAAACACATACACTGTACATTCACTAATATATTAGTCCCAGGGTTTAGATCCTAGGCCTCTTCCCACCCTTTCAAGTCCATGGACTCTTAACTGTTCATCTGGGGGCCTTCAGTAAGAAATGTAATGATGTTCATTTGCCCAACTGCCAGCATTTAGATTACAGTCTTTAACACATGTCTAGTATCACTTTGTTTTGCCACACCTTTCTAAAAACTACCACACGATGTAATTGTAGTGCCATTTAAATTTAACTTTTAAAAAAAACCTTAGATACATCTGCTTATCTAAGATTGGTACTTTAATATAAAGAAAGTCTATTGAGATGATTATACTCTAAACACCCATGTAATTTTTAATCTATACTACTTGTTTTATTTCTTCAGTATAATGTTGAGCCAAAAATATTGCTACAATTTCAGGATTGCTTCCCCCCCCCCCAAAAAAAAAACCCAAAATCCAAATCTGAGTCTCAGCAAATTCAAAAATACCCTTTTTAAAAAAAGCATTTCCTGCAGCTGTGAGATCTTACCATATATTTAAGTTTAGAACTTGCTTTTATAATGGGTTATCCATTGTATATACAGAAATAACATTCATGGAAGACTGCCTCTGCTAACCAGCTGAAATCTGGAATGTTTGCAAAACAACAAATACATGGAATTTTGGGGCTATTTATAACACTATTTTTTGCATGTCTGGTAAAAAGTAAGTTCCACCAAGTGCAAATGGAATTTTTCTCAGTTATGCATGTCCTGTATTGTAACCCTCAGAATATATGATTCACCACTATATGGAACAGTCAAAAAAATAAGATAAGGTAAAGAGAGAGAAAGAGAATAAATAATGGCTTTGTTCATTAAATAATCTTCATATTGAAATTTATGTGAGATATAGACCTAATCAAAGTTCCCCATCTCTTTCCTATGAAGAAAATATTCTGGGGATCATACACTGTTTATGTTCTGTATATGCATTAAAGTTATATGTGGCTAGGCAGAAAGCCTTTTAAAGGATACGATATGATAAACCACGCAGATCTGCTAGTCCTATGATCCAGATAAAATTTCTATTGAGAGGCAAGAGCTTACACTAGTACAGATCTTCACTGACCTGTATCCTCCCTGCAGAATCAAGACACATGGAGAAGATTTTGATGGTACGATATGAAAGTCATATTGATGCCGCTTCACCTGCTGTATAAGTTTTCCTACACATGAATAGTACATAATAGTACATTCTTAGGATGACAAATACCAAAAGGCAACAGAGTTTTAAATTCCATATTGTCTAAGCAACAGAGACCAGTAGATCAACTCCATTTTGCCTGAGAAATTTGCCAGGACCACCCTGGTGGACAGAAAAGAAAAGTCATTCCAATCAGAATAGTTCTTCAATAAGTGGATAGAAATGTGCTGTAGAGTTAATAGAGACAACAAATCTCCCAGAAAAAAGAAAAGAAAAAGAGAAACATTTGTATACTGCTGCCACCATTACAGAGAAATATCAGCATTGGGAAACTGGGTGAAAACCAGTTGCAAACTTGCAAAGAAAAGGTAAGGAAATTCCTTGAACAAAAATTAATTTATATTATAGCAGCAATATTATAGGAGGCAACCCTGACTGTGTCTGGTACTCGATAAAGAATGAATGGGAAAGAATGGTCCTACCTTGGTAGGATGCAGCTAGCAGCAATGTAGTATTATGGAAAAAGAGCTAAAAGCACAGTTTTCCCACCACAGAGAAACAATCTGAGGCTACAGAAATAGAAGCAGCCAGCCACTATAATTTTCAGAAGCTTCATTTGTATATAGCCTTTTTTCCTGCTATACTTTCCCTGCAACTTTTCACATAGTAAGAAGCAGCCATATAAGAAGCTGGAGCTCTATGAAATATCCCAGTGGAACACATGGTATCTTGAACTTCTATGGGTTACAGGAGCTAGGATTGAGAGTTGCAATACCAATAATCTGGAGGATGTCAATTTGGGGAAGGCTGCTTTAGATAATGTTATTGCATTGGTCATGAATAATAGTGTGGCGGGGGGAGAAATGTCATGGCCTCTGGACTCAGATTCTAAGTCTGAAGCTGAAGAAGCTGCTCCAGCTAAGCCTGTGGAATATTGACCTCAGGACAGACATCACATGAGGCTTATCAATCACAGGCACCACCTGAGTAGCTGGACCTGTCAGGAGAGGATGACCTAAGGCCTCCCAGTCCTACACCAGATGAGTGAAAAGATCTGTTAGGCTACTCGCCAAGCAAAGGAGCAAGCAATCTGATTACTGACAGCTGGCTGCAGCCTTATTTAAGAAGCAGCTATGAGACAGGCTCTCTTTGCTGGGAACAACATCTGACATCTGGTTCGTGCATGACATTCATGTGTGGATTCTGCTTCTTGGATCTGACCTTTGGACTGGCTAACAACCTGGACCCAGCTCTGAAAACTTGGACCAACTCTGGGTATTCTTTGACATGCTCCTGTTCTCAAAGCAAACCTTGCAGGCAAGCCTTAGCTTTATTTACATTCCTTTGTTTCAGTGTATATCCTTCAGCCTAGCAGTAAATTGATAATCCCCTGAGAAACTGTGTGTGTGTGTCTGTGTGACTGAAGCCTGAAGCCTGAAGCAGGACAGGAAAAATCTAACACTAAGCGTATCTTTTCACATCTGCATTTTGACCTGGATGTTTGTAGGGCACAGAGGTCAACCATATTTTGTGCGGGGTTCCAATGCTACCTGAACATGAACAGCTTTTTGTGTAAAGGCTCCAATGCTATCTCCATATTTGTAGGGGGGCAGTCACATGGAAACATAGAATCTAGTGAGTTGATGATCATGTATCTCCATTAAGAGAGACTTCATACCAGCAGACCACCAGTGGGCTGGACCAGGGAAACTCACATCCTAAAAGGGAAGCCAGTGGTATGATGCTCAACCAGTGGACAATAAAATGTGTGTACATTGGAAAGGTGATGATGATAATTATCCTTTTATTGGAGCAGCAGTATTAAGTTGTTCAGAATTAATTTAATAACAACTTCATTGGTTAAATAGGCTGTAACATGATCCTGAAGATTAAGTTTCTTAGATCTCGGCATGAGATAAATTTAAGTTAGAAATTTTTCACATGTAATTGCAACTATGCATCTGACTACTTTTCTGTGTGCATAATAAAACAAATGCATTATTAAAAAAAAAACCAGACCCATTGCATAATTATAATAGATGCCTGCTTTAAGCAAACCTAAACATGCATTTCACACTTCCCAGTCTATTGATTCTTCATCCATGTATCTCATATACATCATTGGTTTATCTATTTCCTATGACCATAATATCCATAACAATTTCTGAATGTTATCTTTACCTGAAACCTTCTGCAATGCTCTATCCCTGGTTGGGGAACAAAGCAAAGTGCAGAGATACTGTAGTTATATTTGCCTCTCTAAGATGATTTCTCTCTGCCTCACTTCTATGGTCCTTGCATTGACAATTGAAATAGCACTAATGATGCCTATGGCTATAAGGTAGCATCTGAGCTTTATAGTTGATGTCAAGACAGTACCGATCCAGCTGTCCTTCATGTCACCATACAGAGGCATAAATTTAAGAGCAGTATTAAATAGAGAGAAAAGTTTCTTTCTGTCTTTTTCAAAGCACTCAAGGTGGCTCCCCAAAGAAGTTATAAAACACATTAATTGCCAAAATATACATAGCCTTGTCTAATAGAACAGTGAACTACATAGAATAATTTAATAGCACCAAGGAAACACAACTTTACTAGGAATTTTTGTGCATGCAATCAAATGTATGTGTCTATACCATTTATATACTATCTTGCCAGAAATGTCAATGAAAGAACATATAAAAAGTAGATAAAAAAGCACGAAATGAGAATGATATGAACACATAAAGAGTAATAAACACTGAAACACTGATAAAAATAGTGTTCTAGAAATTCAGTATGGCACAGATGACTGCAGCAAATAAAGTTTGCTGAGATTCATAATTCCTCGCTAATACAGCTTGGATAAATATTTATTTTGAAATGTTGTATACAAAATGAGTATACAGTGGTGTTTTAAAAAATATACTAAAACTTTTCAGGTTTAAATAAAAAAATGTATTAAGGAAAATTGTGTAGAAAAAAACATATATTCAGGTTACTATAGATGCAGACAATTTTAGAAAATTGCAAAGAAAGCATGTTTTGTTTTAATCCTGACTAAAATCTCAGTGTCAACAAGAGGCAAACAGCTTGCTTGCAAAAATTGACAGAATGAAAATTTGTGCAAAATATGCATGACAGTGACTTGGACTGCGTTTTTATTGAACTGCACATCCATACTCTTAATATTTAGACCATGAAAGGAATATGGTAAGAACAATATTATTCCAATACATGTGCAGAGCATAACTATACAATTTTTAATAGCTGAAGTAGCATTGTGTCTAAGGTGGGTAACCTTCATATCAGAATCCCATTCTTAAACGTAGTGGGCCTCTGTTTCTCTTAGTAAGGAAAACTGCCAGCTTTCCACTTCTCTTTCTCTGGCCTTATTTCTAGGGCCTCTTTTCACAGCCTTAGAAATGTTTAGAGCATTCATTTTGGTCTCATGTTATGGGACAGCTAATCATAGTCAACGGGATTTGTTCAACAGACAAATTTTCCAATATTATCTTTGCTCAACTAGCATAATTCTTCTTTTTAATCTAGAATGGCATATAGCAAGTTGGTGCCAATGAAATAAGCACTCAAGTGATAATCTCTAGCTCATTTGCAGTATTTCAGCTTTATCATCTTTATAGCCAGAAGTAGCATGGGGGATGAATCAATAGGACTTCTGTAATTTATTCCACTTGCTTCTGAAAAACCTTTTTAGCAATCTGGCCTACTGTTCTAAAATCACTGAACTGTGATTTTTTTTTAATTGGGTGTGTGTTTCAGCATGTTACTAAAAATGATAATCTAAGTCCTATTTTGTGTTACTTTTATGATATTGCAGTGGTCATGGGCTTCCATGTAACTATGGTTACCACCTTTTGGGATTCACCTGACTCTCTGCTTCATTTGGTTTTAACTGTTTTGAATGTTGTTCCTAATTCTGAATTACAAGCTAGCAGGCTGCGAAACACCAGCCCCCAACTTCACCTTTATTCCCAAGATCTTACCTGGACCAGGATGCTCTGGTGTTGGTAATGTATGCTTTGGTCTCCAGCCAGCTGGATTACTGTAGTACATTCTATATTGGCCAGACTTTGAAGCTGACCCAGAACATAAATTAATCCAGAATGAGATAGTGAGATAACTGGTGGGTGGATGCCACCATTACAGGATGCTATGCTGGTTACCAAAAGGTTTCTGGGCCAATTCAAACAACTGGTAATGATGTATATAACATAGCACCAAGTTGCTCCAGGGCTCCTTGCCAGAATTGAAAATCCCCATCCAGACAGAACTTCTTAAGAAGGTCTGTCAAAAATCCCAGCTCCATCTCTGTGACAGCTTTCACGCTTTGGAACCCTTTATCCTCAAAGTTACATAAAAATCCCTACCGTATGGTTTTTAAAATATCTTTAAAGGCAGATTTATTTTAGCAGGCCTTCAATCCTAGCTAAGTTTATTGTTATCCATCTTGGGGCAGGATTCATGATTATTACTGCTGGTTTTTGTAATTTGCATTTAGTCCTATTGTTGCTTTATAGTTTTAAAGTGCTGCAGCCTATCCACAGTCTTTTGAGTTGGTTGGCTTCAAAAACATATAATAAATAAAGAATAAAATATGTTATGATATACAGTATATAAAACCCTGGGCATACATACAAAATAGAAATGATGGGTACATCCAATCTAGTACTTGGTTTGCCAGTATTCCTTTGCAAAGAAGGAAGGAAGGGATAAATAATCAGAAGCACAGTGGTGCAGGGGTATGGTGATGGTGATCAACCTCCTATTTTTCCATATGTTAAATAAGGGCTTTGTGATTTGCTGCTCAAAACATGGCAACCATTTTGTATAAAGATAAGGCACCTCCTGAAATCATTTTCTGAGATAATTTTGGTATACTCCTTGCCTATAATTTCAAATATTTTGAAAGTTATTACCTGCTAGTCTCCTTATTGTTTTTGTAGGCAGAGCATGTCAATTTTGTTTTCTAGTAAAAATGTTCTTTGCAATTCTTTAATTTAAATATAATAGGCTCATTATTCTTGCAGCAAGCCTTTTAGAATCTAATCTGCATATAATACATCACTTTTTGGGAAAGGGTTTTTGGCCTGACCATATGCTGAACAGCTCCAGGAGGGGACAGAAGCAATACAGAAAACCACATAATTACAAATCCTGGCAACATCATTGATACCACCAGGTCTCTAATCACCTGAAGAAAGCCACCTGTGTGTAAGTGCTCAGTAACATCAGCTGATGAGTTCAGAAATGTTTGCATATTCTTAAATTTACCTGTGATAATAAGATGGAGAAATAAAGCTCTGAATGCTTACCACTTTAAGGACTTTCACAAGATATTAAGCATTGATTGAAAGGCCATAGCAGAGCTAGCTCACTTGACAAATTCCACAGAAAGATTTAAAAGTGCCGCTTTTTTATTTTGTAACCAAGCATAAAGTTAGAAGTTGTTGTTTTTAAATGGCTAACTAGTTATCAAGCATGTTTGGATGACAGGGAAAAACAGATTCTCTGAGAAGAGAGCTAGACTTGAATTAGGTAGGCTAAAATGGAACGCTACTGCTTTTGAATTTATAATCTGCAACCTTGGCATAATTATCCAGAGCCCATCATGCCTTATTACAACATGATTTGATATATATATATCAAAAGTGCAACTCTTATATTCTGGATTCTGTAGTAAAGAGTAGATCAGAGGTGAAGACCTGGATTCAGAGGTCTTCATTCATGTATCTCCTAATTAATGGAATGCAGGCAACAATATGATGGCTTGCAAGATAATCTTTAGATTAGAGAACCTAGCTTGCCTAGAACAGCATGAACATGCTTAGGGGAAAACTGGGCTTTTGTTGTGCTTGTGCCCTAGCCCCAAATGTACCAAAACTGATTGGTATCATCATCATATCATTATCAGGAAATGTGGCTTGGAAGCAACTCAGGCTGGTAACCGAATCTACAACTTCTCCATCTTATTATTTTTATGTATTATTCAAATTTAATTACCGCCCATCTCCCCCAAGAGAGGGACTCTGGGGGGTTGGAGCATTGTGTGGAAGCCAAACTTCACCAAAGATAGGTTAAAATCTGTGGACCTTTCTGATGACAACTATGGCAAGTACAAGATTGCGACTTGGAACAAAAATGGTAAATAATGTAAATTAAGGGTTTAAGTATCTTTGCTTTCTTTTCCATAAAGAAAGGCATTCCTCACTTCTTCTAATTTGAAACAAAACTAGGAAAACTTGAAAGGCAGCCAAGTTGACAAACTCCCAGCTTACTCCCTGAAGACTGTAACTACTCTCACAATTCCCCTTCAGAAAATAAAAATAGAGCCATAGTTGTAGGTGCTCTAGTTGCTCTTCCAATCACATCTCTCACTGATTTCTGCCATCCTGAACCTTGTTCTTTGGGAAAAAAACAATGGATGAGCAAAACAAAGCTGCCCTTAGAATTAATCATAAGTCCATCTCATATATCTAGTAACAATGGAAGGAGAAAGCCTTAACAAAAACTACAGACTGAATGACCTGGATTAGTGGGCTGGATTAGCTACTCACTGAATTTGATACTAGTGGTTTTGAGCTACAAAAGGTGTGCTTTCATAAAGACTTTCAGAAAGAGCAAAAGCATATCCACTTAGGTTTTCAGAAGTCTTTTTTTTTAATGTCCTAGGCCTGTGGAGATAAGCTGCATAAGAGACTTATTATAGAGCAAAGTCTGTTTCTCTGTTGCTTCATTTATTTTAAGATGCTGCTGTAGCTGCCAAGACCTCTGAAGCAATGAAATAAAGCCATCAACTAGGGGAAGAAAGTAATTGAGCAGTGAGTGGCAGATGTTAATGGAAGAAGGAAAAAATGTTAGGTACAAGGAGCTAGGGCAGGCAAAGACATGCAGAAACTCAAAATGACGGATCCAGCATTTATTTCATAAATGAATTCTTTTAGAAATGTGTTTCTTCATTACAGAATGTGCAGGATTCATTTTACTTTACAAAGCTATTTTTAAGTACTTAGCTTGTGTCCATTTACAAAATAATTATTTTTCTCTACAAAGGCATCCAGATTATATCTTTGCTAATGGTCAAGGGCCATCAGTGGTCCCACATTGCAACATTATTTTACTTCATGAGAAAGCACTTTATTGGGGAAGTTTATAAAGCTGAATGTATTTGCAAGCTAGAATATCTGCTACCTCTCCTTGTGGGAAAAATTTGAAGTAGTTGGACCAGAGTTCATTTGCAGATGTTTCAGCCACAAGACCTACAAAAACAATTCCTAACTCTCATTGCTAGTGACAAGATGGGAAAAGAATAGAGCTTGCAGGAAGAAGCTTCTCTTGAGGTTTCATGAATCAAATGACCTAGACTGGGAGGCTGGATATTCCTTATCCCCGATACATTTCATAGACATCTGTCCCTAAAAACAGACACCTGAAAAACAAATTTTCTTTGTGATAACATGATGCAAGCTCTGCCCTTTGTACAAGCATCATAGTATCTCCTGTAAGTATGTGAGACATGGAATATTTATTTCTGTGCTGCAATGCATGTTACATCGGTTGCCCCTACTGCAGTCCTTTATGCTTCATTGACCTTTTGACATATTCACACACAGTTCTGGAAAAGATGTTCAAAGACAGTTATGAAAAGATTTTTCTCATCACCTTGTGTTCATAACTCCTGCAACAAATACCACTGTATACATCAGTGGAAAACATTAACTTTTCTCCACTATAATTCGCACCACTTAGTTTTCAGTGATAATGAAATTAAAAGATAAATCAGTGTTTTTTTTCAAAGTATTGATCAAAGGCTGATTTGCATTTGGCAAAAATAAAATCAGCCTTTGATCAACCTTTGTGCCATCTATGAATGGAGTTACTTCAGTGCTGATGATCCTATGCAAAAGGACCCATATCATTCAATGAGCTCAGAATGTCTCAGCAGCATATAAGTACAGTAGATTCTAGTTTTTCACTGAATTCAGAAACTTTATTGATGCTTTAGTGGTATTACTTGATATCAGTATCCATAAAAAATGATAAATGTTTGATTGTTTAACGACTGTAATGAGTTTAGCTGGAACTTTTTGGAAGGATTCACATATTGCCTTCTCAGTCTTAAATATCATTTTTCACTTTATTCATTGCTAAATACTCTTCTTAAACAGTGTCAGTTAAACACTAGCTTTGATTATGACAAAACTACTATTTGGATGTCTTAAAATGTTTAGAGTTTCAAAGGTTGCATAAAAGTGGCTGTCACAAAACAAATTTCATACAAACAAATAAATATTAGGATAGTGGCATGCAAACACATGTATATATGTATGTATTCAAATGTGTATGTCAGGAAAAGTTATATAACAGAAATATGTGCAGACACATGTATGTGCACATGCATACACACATACACATACACAGTACACTTAAAAGAAATCATTCATGAACAATTTGACAGTGCCAAACAATGTTTGCATGTATTCCATACTGACATGTATTTAAACTGAGCCAGATATACTAACTATAATGTAAGATATTTTTTTCCTTTAAAAATAAAAATACAACTTTTTTTTGTATTTGGGGAAACATTAAATGATGGTTTCAAAATATGTATTGCAGCCTACCTGATACAGTTTTCTGAGAATAACACAATGGTATTTACTTCTGAACATAATAGAATTTCTGAAATTTAATTGATTGTATAAATCATTTTGTTAATAAACTACTCAATTCGTTATCTTGCTGCTTAGGGTAATCCTTTTTCTCAAAAACGTAGTCATTTTGGAGACCTGGCTATGTTCAAAATGCATTTAAAATGTGCTTTACTTCTTTTTTGGATGGATGTAGCTCTTGCTGGCCAAAATATAGTAAGGCTTGACTTAGTTCCAGTAAGGTCCTACAGTAGCTTGGTTTGTTTTTAATAGATTCTTTAGGCATTGGATTCACAGAATTTAACATACTGAAATGGTATCATTATTGTTTAACCAAAATTAATCTAAATCAACTCACATTTTCCATTACATAACTCAAACAGAACAAATGTACAGTTATTTAAAGATCTAATTATGTGCTCTTTTAGCTTAGATTGCACGTAGAAATTGAAAGAGCTAGAGGGGAAAATAATAATTAGAAGATTCTGTTTACAACATCACCTATGCAAAGGGAGAACTAAAAGCTGAAATCTTTGGGTCTCATACAGAAGGAAGAAAAGTTTCTTAAGATGTCAATTTGTTCATAATATTCATATTTTTGTCTTAATGAATTCTTGACATCATTTTGAAATGTCAACGATCATCAAGTCAGAGCAGGGCATGGGAATCTTTCTTCTCTATCTTGACTGAAAGGGAAAAGTATCATTTATCTGTGTGCTGTTTATGTGCTAAGAGACGGAAAATGCCAATTTCTTTCAACTATAAATATTGAAATCTTGCTGTAAATGGTGCATGTTGGATAGGCTAATTAGGGTTGGTAATTGGAGGCACCCAAAATGGAGTGTAATTGGACTCAGGGAATTATTATATAATTATTAGGAGAAAATAAGAGCAGAATTCATATTACAGGAAGGGTACACTCAAGGGAAATTACATAAAGGGCCCTAAAACACAAAATCCATGAGTACTTTTGCCCTATTATTTTTCTCTTGGGATGCCATTCTAAAAGGAAGCATTCAAAAAAACCCTTTAAAACTGCTGCTACTTGGAGAACACTAAAATATTATTGCTATATGGAAATTGCAGTGGTTTATAGAAGACTTATATAATAATTAAATCTGATTTAAAATATGTGTACGATATTAATGTTTGCGATAATGTGATGGTCAATTGGACTATTAAAAAAGAAAATGATGATGAAGATAATGAAATGTCTCAGTGATAGAACATTCTTAAAAGATACCATTAGAAAGTAACTATTATAACATCATGTTTGCTGAGAATTTATACTTGAATTTCTATTTCAAAATGAATGTATGTCCATTAATGTGTTCTAATTTGTATAACATCCCATACAATATTGAAAACATGGGAACTTGTTCCAATTAAATACTTCAAACAATGGGAACAGCTCTCTTGTTTGTTTCCTACGGGCCACAAGAGTTGATGAGGTAAATGCTTGAATGTCACCAACCACCCAAATTATACAACATGGGGCTGAACATGTTAAAATAAATCCTTACAGGAAACAATGCATTCTCACCCACTGGAAAAAAAATCTATTTATATTAGAATTCATTCCTAGAATCTTCCCTTGATTCTCAACCAGTGTTGGACTAGGGCACCCAGGTTCAAGCCCACTGTCAGCTACAGAAGCTCATTAGGTGACTTGAGTCACTACCTCTGAGACAAACCTACCAGAGGAGACTGTCGGGAGAATTAGAGGAGGGATTGCTCTGTATGCTGCCTTGAGCTCTTGGAGGAAAGCAAGAATATAAAACTAATGGATAAATGTATAGAAAAAGAGATATCGGTTCAGTACTACTACTACTACTACTACTACTACTACTACTGGAGAGATTATAGGACAGATACTTCTTTAACATTCATTTCAGAGAGCACAGCTTTTCAATCATTTCATCTCTCAGCTTGAGATAAACAAGTCTGAAAATAAAGAAGCCAAGCAGGCACCATTTGTAATTGGAAGTGTGTGTGTGTGTGTTTCTCTCTCTCTCCATGGCAGATTTTGCTGTAGGTCCTGACGCTCATTTAGCAAAATCAAGCAATATTTATTAATTTATTTATTTGATTTGCAGACTGCCTGCGAGCATAAGCCTGGCAAAAGCAAACGTTGTTCAATATTCATGCTTTTGTTAACAATAGGATGGCTCTTACCTCCAAAGTAAGGGGATAATGATGGAGCATCTTAGTTACAAAGATCATACTAACTCTGCAACAATGAGAGTATGCAAAGAAGGCACATCTGTGTCACAAACCAGCCTAAAACAATATGGAAGTTGCTTCCTGCTTCAAGCATTTGAAATGATTTTTTTTCTAAGTCAGAATATTTTTAGGTCAAAATGTTTTGCCCGCTTCACATGAATGGAAGAGGAAGAGGAGCAGTAACTAGAAACTAGATAAGAATATAAAGAGAATATGGTGCATGATGCCAGGGAAATTATCTAGCATGCATAAAGGCATGCCAAACATATGTTAGAAATGTGAACAATGTGAAGGGACATTCTGTCTTGCTTGGTGGACATGTAAAAAAGCTTTAAAAAATTGGATTCAAATACACATTTTGATACAGAGGATTTTAAAGATTAATACTCGATTGAAGTCAGAACTTTTCCTTTTAGGACTGATGGATACACAGTTAGAAAAGAGTCATGGAAGATTATTTCAGTATAATGTATGATTACTGCAGTGAGATTATTATATGCACAAAGATGGAAAGACTCGGCACTACCCACATGGAGGAATGGTTGGTGAAATTGACAGAACTTGCAGAGATGGCCAAACTGACTTCTTTGATTAGAGAAGGGTCATTATTGACATTCATCAATGACTGGAAACCCCTTTTGGACTTTTCACATAGAAAATAAAATTATTTTGTGATTTATGGTTTTAATGATTAAAAAGAATAGGTTAGAGCAGTGTTTCTCAGCCTTGGCAACATTAAGATGTGTGGACTTTAACTCCCAGAATTCCCAGCAAGGCTGCCTGGGGACTTCTGGGAGTTGAAGTCCACACATCTTCAAGTTGCCAAGGTTGAGAAACACTGGTTTATAGAAAGAAGGGAATTATGATGTGATCTTAGACAGGTTCGATTAGAATTGTATGTATAACTGCTGAGAGGAAGATCAGAAGCCTTTTCTTTATATTTCTTTCCATGCTTTCTGTTCTTTTATTTTTTATTTTTTCTTCTTTTTTCTGTCTTTTTTCCCTTCTTTTCCTTTTTCTCTTTCACATTTACTGTATCTCTTTCTTTGAATGTACTACTTATTATATACGTATGTAAAATCTTTTAATAAAAAATTTAAAATATAAAGAAAATAGATAACACCTGCATGTCTGTATGTATGTGTATCTGTGTGTATGTGTGTATGTTTATATAGGCCTGGTGATGTGCTCTTTAAGAAAATAAATTCCTCTTGGTGTGCCATCCATTGGGAAGTTTTTGACTAGGGCAAGGCATTTTGTTCCTTGGCTCATGTTACTGTTCGATAATTTTCAAATGTGGATAAGATTGGACTGCACATTAATTTATCAATACCTTACAGACTGGTTCTTTAGTATCCATATATTATTTTCATTGATTACATCATAATAGCCTGAATACTTTCTATTTCTATTGAATATTTAATTTTCTATTGAATTTCTATTGCTTATACATATTTTTCTCACAAAAAATTAATACATTAGCACCACAGTAAAGCAACCATGTGGATTTTTTTGTCTCTAAGACTGCTGTTGTATACCAACATAACTCAAACTAATATTTCTTTCTGAGTAGCCATTTATAGGATTGCATATTATGAATTATTTTTAAGTGAGATACATGAATTATACTTTAAAAAATGTAATAGTCCTCAGATGAACTATTCTGATTTTTTATAGCTCTAGAAAGTTTTCTTATCCTTGACAGGAACAAAATGTAAAAGGCGGATTTCCTCCGTACACTGGTACTATATTAATAACCAGAGGCAAGATATTTTTTGCTCATTGCTGTATGATCTAGTTCACACAGAATTAGAAATATTAAATAAAATGTGATTTTGCTGCTGGAATCATCATTGGCATAAATAAGTCCAAAATCAGTGTTAAGTTGAACATATTGTGCCTTACCCTGTTCTTTCAGCCTACTGTAGTGATGTGCCAAAGGATATTCAGGTTTTATCACATAGGCTGTACTGCTAATGGAATGTGCTCAAAACTAAGGATTCAGACTGGATTTGAGTTTGCTCTAATGTCCTGGTTCACACATCATGCTGAGCCCAGGTTTGTCCAAACTCCATTTATTGGCTGGATTCTTACTTTATGCTAGGTACAAACAATACACTAGGCCAAACACAAATAAACCATATTATAGATGAGTAAACTGAGCTTTACTGTATGTGACAGTCATTGCAGAAGGAAAGCTGTGTTAGTTTATGGTAGCTAAAAATCAGGAAGAGTCTGGTAATACCTATTCAGATTAACAAATTCTATAAAAATGCACAAGATTTTGTCCCTTTTAATACAGTTTGTATGAAATGGTGCTACCAGACTCATGCTGATTTTTATATACTACAGTAGAAACCTTATATTTAAAATATGCTGAAAAATATCAGGTTTTGATATCAGAAATTCTTGACTTCCTTATGCATTTGTAAAATTAAGAGAATTGAACATGTTGGCAGATATAATGTTGAATTCTGAAGTAAGCATGAGAATGCAAATCTACCATGTTCACTTAGCAAGTTCTGGAATGCTATAATGTGTGTGATTACTTTTTTTTAAAAAAAGTGGGACATCTGAAGGATCAATTTTGATTGCCAGTTCATACTAAATATGGTGAGGCTCAGCAGGAATAAAAATGGCTGAGGAAAGGATATCTGTTGATAAATTATACTGATAGTATCTAATTGTATTACAGAGTTTGACTTGATATCAGAAACATTATGGGAAAAGTTCCAAAATATCAACAATATCCAAAAGTTCCAAAATATCAACAGTATTCAAAATATTACTCAATGAGCAGTTTTGTCCCCCTTGAACATATTTTGCTATTTCCTTGACCACTCCAAATATTTTTCTAAGCATAATATACCCTTGTTATTCTTAATATAGAAGCTACTCACAAAGCCCGTATAAACCTCAAAAGGGGTCAGACAGGATTGTATCCTAGTACCAGTCTTATTCAACTGCTATATCAAGGATATTGCAAAAGCCTTGAATTCTTCTTCTGATGATGTCTCTAAAATTGGGTAGCAGATCCCCCTACTCCTATAGGCTAATAATGCTACAGGTATCTTACATTCTCAAACTGGCCTTAAAACACTACTGAACACTATTACATATTCCTGGGATCCTCATACATTGTTATAAACCACCAGAAGTCTAAAATATTAGTATTTGTCTAAAAGGTGAAGCAATATGGATGGATAATAGGTAGAGCCAGCAAATTCTCTTCTTTAAATAACCTGTTTCAATATTTCACACCACGGGATCCTGGAAAGCCCATAACAAGTGGTGGGACACTCAAACAGTGACTAGGTATTCAATGGTCATTAGAAGATTATTTTTTGCCAGAAAAGAGTTCAATCCCACAGCCCTTAAACTTTTTGAGGCCAAACCTCTAGCACAGATTATATATGCATTACAGGTCTATATGAAATCAACTGGGTCTAAAAAAAATTATTTCAAGAACTGGCAAACTCTGAAGCATGCTTAAATATAAATCAATCATGATATAAATCACTTACAATTAAAAATTAGGTAGTAATATTACTCAATGAGGGGTTTTGTCCCCATAGAACATATTTTGCTATTTCTTTGACCATCCCAAATATTTTTCTAAACATAAACATTGGTGTGTCTTCTGACATAACAGCAGAATATACAGATGTGAAGGTGGAGATTGCTAAAAGAAAGCATGAAATAGAAAGTATGGTATTCTTTAAAGTAGAACTTATTCAGAATATATTCAACACGTAAGAAATACTGAAACAAAAAGGCAATTGAATGACTAACAGACTAGCTTACTGGAGACTTTAAAGGTTATCTTTTATGAAAGAGCATTGCTGATTAATTCTATACTCAGCAACTCACAGTAATAGATATGTTCATTACCACCAAGCATGGACATTATGAGAGAACATTCATGAGTCCCTGCTGCTGTTGTAGAAATAGAAAGGAAGGAAGGTCACCACCAAATGCACCACTCCCAAATCAGTCCTCAGGCTTTATGATCCAATGCCATTATTTTTGTATATCTATAAGTCACTTTCTTTCCAGCCTGGCAGTAGTTTATCTCAAATTGTGCTGAAATTATTTCTGCTTAAGATGCTGAAGTTCTGGAATGCTTGTGAGCAGGCCAAGTTCTTACTAGTAGGAACTCTTGCATCATTCTGCCTCCAAACACCAGGACTTGATTCAGTTCTCTCTAATTTATGTAGCAGTTCACCATAGTTGCTTACTAAGATAATGTTATTATTTAATGGGAATTTATAATGCAGCAAAGAAATAATGCATGGATGGCTTTGCAGCCCTTTTATCAACTGGTTAGATTTCAGGAAAAATACCTCCAATATGAAATTATCTTGTGTATGAAGGACAGGGAACTGATTGATCGTTACATTCTCTGATTGGTCACCTGGATGGAGCAGATTGGTGCATGCTTGGCTCAGTGTTCTGAGGCTGTGGAAGTGCATTCTGGGTCAACAGTGGCATACTAACAGCATTCAGGCAGCTTACAAGCACAGTTAAATAATTGCTTCCTTCCATTGCCACTCCTTAGTAGCCTGTGATTCAGGAAACAATATAGAGCCTCTAAGGCACTGACAACACAATCCTCAATGAATTAGTTCATTCCTTCCATAAAACCATCTAAATTTATAGCTATCATCATATCTGATGACAGTGAATTCTATGTTTTATATTTTAATTTTAGATGGCATAATTGAATCATCCTGCATGTAGTTTCAATGGATAAGCATACAAGAGCAGACAAAAACTTGTTTCTGCACCCATTTTTTACACCACACATACTCTGTACACCTCTGGATCTCCTTTTAATTCCTTATGGTCAAAGAAGCCCCAAATCCATAGGGTTTCCTCATAGGAGAGCTGCTCTACTTCCACTCCACAACATTTTGTTTACCTAATTCTGAACACTTTTCAGTTTTATTTTGAGGTGCAGTGAACTTTATGGGAACTGATCAGTTAAATAAAAATACACTGTCTTCTACACACAGAGACCCAAATACTTCATTCTTTGCACTTTCACTTTCAAGTAAGATAAACTATTACGCCTAAAAGATAATAGGAACTTTGTGCTAGCTGCCTCTTTCATTTCATGGAACAAATTGGTCAGTTTTTAGTACTATTCAAGACTTACACAAATTGTCAATCTTTTTTGTTTTTGGCGTACTGGTTGAACCTTGTACTTCAACAATCCCTAGACAGCTGAGATGCCTGCCTAATGTAGTTTGAGTAAACTGCCTCTGTACTCCAAGGCAGTCCTAATACTGGTTTTGGGATACTAAGGGTTGCATAGAAGATTTTAATCAGCAGCACTTGTTCAACAGTGATAGGAGGTTGGCTTCATCTTGGTTTCTCCCCAAACCATTCCAATTTTTACCAGAGGATATTTTGGTTGTATTCCTTCTTTAGATTCTTTTGAGATCAGCCAGGAAGATGGCCTTTTCAACTGTAGCACCAATGCATTTGCATGTGCTTTCCTTTCCCAACAGACTTTGAGACAGCTGAATTAGCTGGACTGTATATGTATCCCACTCACAAAAGGAGAAGCCTTCCAGACCTGGAGGAGACAATGCATTAGTCTGTGTGCAGCTGAGAAGGAGAAAGTGGCAGGCAATTGTTGAGCAAAGCACAAGATGCCCAAGACAGTGGATCTGGTGAGTGCATGGGACTGGAGTCAGCATGCAGCATGGAGGTGCAGAAGAAGTGGTAGCTGATCCAGAAGCATGAGGAGATGCAAACAGGCAGAGGGGCAGTGCCCAGCAACCATGACAACTTCTGTGGCAATACCAACAGCCAGCCAGCACTGATAATACACTTTTTCCTCTCCCAGCCAGAAACAGAGAAGCCAACATCTCTGCAGCAGCTCAGGCCAGAGCCAATGAACACTTGGCCCAAAAACCTAGAAAGCAGCAGTGAATAACCAAGCCAGCCAAACCTGGGGTGGCTTATGGGTGGCCAGTGTTCAGAGTGAGGAGAAAAAGACTTCAGTTTCTCTACACTTCACAGCTGGGAGAGTAACAAAAGTCAGAGCTGGCTAAGCCCTGATAATTAAGAGAGCAATTCAAGTCTGCCTGTAAAAGAAAAAAAGGAGAGAGAAGAAAAAGCAGTTTACAGAAATTCACAGAAACTATGGAGAGAGAATTGCCAGATGTACAAGCTGGGTTTAGAAAAGGCAGAGGAACTAGGGACCAAATTACCAATATCTGATGGATAATGGAAAACGCCAGGGAGTTTCAGAAAAACATCTATTTCTGTTTTATTCTAAAGCCTTTGACTGTGTGGACCATAACAAATTGTGGCAGGTTCTTAGTGGTATGGGGATACCAAGTCATCTTGTCTGCCTCCTGAGGAATCTGTATAACGACCAAGTAGCAACGGTAAGAACAGACCATGGAACAACGGACTGATTTAAGATTGGAAAAGGAGTACGGCAGGGCTGTATACTCTCACCCTACCTATTCAACTTGTATGCAAAACACATCATGCGACATGCTGGGCTTGAGGAATCCAAGGCTGGAGTTAAAATCGCTGGAAGAAGCATTAACAATCTCAGATATGCAGATGATACCACTTTGATGGCTGAAAGTGAAGAGGAACTGAGGAGCCTTATGATGAAGGTGAAAGAAGAAAGTGCAAAAGCTGGCTTGCAGCTAAACCTCAAAGAAACCAAGATTATGGCAACCAGCTTGATTGATAACTGGCAAATAGAGGGAGAAAATGTAGAAGCAGTGAAAGACTTTGTATTCCTAGGTGCAAAGATTACTGCAGGTGCTGACTGCAGTCAGGAAATCAGAAGACGCTTAATCCTTGGGAGAGAGCAATGACCAATCTCGATAAAATAGTTAAGAGCAGAGACATCACGCTGACAACAAAGGTCCGCATAGTTAAAACAATGGTGTTCCCCGTAGTAACATATGGCTGGGAGAGCTGGACCATAAGGAAGGCTGAGAGAAGGAAGATAGATGCTTTGAACTGTGGTGTTGGAGGAAAATTCTGAGAGCGCCTTGGACTGCAAGAAGATCAAACCAGTCCATCCTCCATGAAATAAAGCCAGACTGCTCATTTGAGGGAACAATATTAAAGGCAAAACTGAAATACTTTGGCCGCATAATGAGACAAAACACCCTGGAGAAGATGCTGATGCTAGGGAGAGTGGAAGGCAACAGGAAGAGGGGCCGACCAAGGGCAAGGTGGATGGATGATATTCTAGAGGTGACAGACTCGTCCCTGGTGGTGCTGGGGGTGTTGACGACCGACAGGAAGCTCTGGCGTGGGCTGGTCAAGTCACGAAGAGTCGGAAGCGACTAAACGGATAAACAACAAAAACAGATGAAAGTCTAATCACCCTCACTTCCAAATATATTTATATTGAGCAAACAGAAATCTGTAATAATTACAATAATCAGAAGCGACTAAACGAATAAACAACATAGATACAGACAAAGTTAAAAATTCATAGAACAAGATACATGGTAACTAAGTTTTAGAAGCAGATATAACATAAAGTCTATGAAATAAGAGTAAGGATAAACCTATGGGTAACCCATTTTCCAAAGCTATATATATGAGAGAGAGAGAGAGAGAGATAAGTGTATATCCTCAATATGGTTTGGAAAGAAAGGCTATTTTTGTACAATAAATCCTTCCCTGCAACAAAGGGAGACAAAATTTCACTTCTTCTCTGGTCTGTACCATTTCTCCAAAAGAACCCATTATAATATATATTTTATTTTATATTGGTATAGGAAGAATATATGAATGCAGGCTGTTCCTTTCTCATATAGTTACAAATCAAGAGTGTTGATAAGGCTTTATGTTACTGACCTAATTAAAAGCCGTCTGCCTCTTCAATATAAATTTAAAACAGTATATGAATTCCCTCTTCTATTAATAAGACTGTACAGAAATCCTAGTTTTTGTTCAAGTTACACCCATGTTTAGCATCCCAACTTATTTCCAGTAATATCCTGCTGTTTAAGCAATGAACCAAATATAAATAAATCAGTAAAATGTGTATGGAAAAATACAGTTAGATAGCTCGAAGGTACAATTTGATAGGTAACTCACCCTTGATCTAAATCAAATTTCTAAATGATTCAAAAAGTTGAACTGATTCAATGAACTTTGAGTCAGTTTGGAAAACTGATCCAATTTGATTCAGACACTTTAATCAGTTTGGGAAAAAAATGTTTGTACCCATATGCAAGTCTGTGTAATATAAGAATGTAAGTCAGTCCCAGTCACTTTGGAGGAATCTGATTCTATTCAAAACACCAAATCAAATTATCACTTTCAAATATTCTCCAAACTGAGTATCTGCACAGCAATACCATCAAGTCCAACAGCCTCAGTCCTCTACTTTGAGAAATCCAGAGCAAATCATCCACAATAGATTTCAATAGAATACATCCAGTGAAGGGCGATTGGCCTCTTCCCTGGGTAATTGCTGCACTGTTATTATTCTTAGGAAAAGTCTGTTTATTTAACATTCAGTTGGACTTTACCTCCCTGTGACATGAATATATTATTTGGTATTCTGTATTTTGGAATCAAAAAGAACAGGTCTTGCATTTCTTCTATGTGACAATTCATTTACTTGCAAAGTGCTATCATATTCTCTGTGTTTAGTGTTCTCATATCTAAACATTCCTATTTTAATGTATTTTTATAGTTTTCAGTTTATAGCAGCATTGTCATCTTTGTTGTCCTTCTCTGAAATCATTCAATTTTTTCCTAAATACTTCTTTACATATGGTACACATAAAAAAATGAGGTAGAGCCTGACTAATGCATAATAAAGTGGAATTATTACTTCCCATGATTTAGAAACCATGCTTCTTTGATATATCATTAAGTTGTATTAGCTTTTTCTGCCAGCGCACTGCACTGATGATTCAGATTCAGTTGTGGTGGTGAAAATAAATGTGGCAAATAAAATAGAGCTGCACCCTTTTCTTCCTCCTTGTTTTTAGACAGGGTCAAGGTCAAACCCAGCTCCTCTCTCTACCTAATCCTATCAGGCCCAAATTGAGCCTCCTGCTCCCAGACAAAGCCTCCTGCAATCCCATCTAAACCAAATAATAAAAACCTTATCTCTAGCTCACAGTACAGCTACCCAAAGGCAGCCCTAACAAGGGAATTACAACATATTAAAAAGGTGAGAAACTGCAACATTCCATCTTCAGCCAGACACACCCCTGATTACCTCAACATTTCATTTCCTTTAACAACAACCTTCCTTAGCTCTGCTGCCCTCCTGAAAGGGCCGCTTTGCCTAACAACAGAACTAACCTCAGGTACGCTGATAAGGACCTGCCTAGTTTCCCCAAAAGTGGTCATCAGATCAGATCCCTAGGATTTCCCACCTTCCAGACTTCAACTTCTATAAAAAAATCTTTTGCTTTTCCATTGTTTCAGTCCCTTTTCTTGTAAAGTAGGCACCAAATGATCATTGCAATAAACATAGTTTCTTCTCTGTTGTGCTCTGCAGTTCTGAATTTTCCACGACACAATAGACTGTTTTTCCGTAAAGTTTTTCACAAGTGCCATTATAAACAAGAAAAATCCTTACCTATACATTTTATTTCTATTTCCTAAGAGAATAACTTTGTGCTGCCTCTCCTAAAGGGCATTCTGTTATTTTTCAGCCTATTTTTCTCACCTATCAAGACTTTGAATTTATATCTGTCCTTTAGGATATTAGCTGTCCATCCCAATTTTGTGACATCTGCAAGGCTGATAAGCATTCCAAGTCATTAGTTAAAGGAGGAACAAAGGATGGAAGAGGTAATAGAAGGGAACAGAAGTAGGAGAGCTGAGTCTGGAGAGCTGCTATTGCTGCATCTATTACCTTGGTCTTTCTCTGATGCCTTGAGGTAGGATGGTGACCAATGCTTAATTGAATAATATCATGAGCAATGGAAATTCCTACGACCTGTTTCCTACTTCCACATGCAGGAGGGCATAGGAAGTACCCCTTCTCATTCCAACTATATTCTCTTCTCAAGAAAATGAACTATATGTGTCAGTCTGGGTAGGAAAAAAGAGAGGAGACAAGAAGAAAAGAGCTCTGGATAAAAGTATTACACATGTGAATAAGTGTGGTTGAGTGGTAGCAATGAGAATGAGAGAAAAGATAGAAAATCAAAGCAGCTGTCAGCAACAAAAAAACTTTGTGACAACCTCAGAATGAAAGCCTACAGTGAAGATGCGCCTTGTATAATTTAAAATTCTGTCATGGAAGACAGAACTGGGGGAAACTGTGATAAAGTAAAAAAGCTATGAGGCCAATTACATTCACTTACAACATTCTTATAATGGAATGGGCTTGAAAATATCTTTTTTTTCTGACAAAAGAAACCATGAAAAATATTATTTAACAAGTATACAGCCAGAGAAGGAAACACGGTATACATGCCATGGGGAGAAATCCTCATATCAAAATATATTTTTGGAAAGTACAGTAGTTGAACCACATATTTTCATGCAAACCTGCAAGATAGGAAAGTCTTCAAGAAACTACAAAACTGTTCTTTAAATGTTTCCTTTTCTTTCTCTCTTTTCTCGATCTATATTGTTTATCACTTTTTCCTTTTATCTTTCTGTTTCTTCTATTTTTCTTCTATATCTTTTTCTCTTTTCTTTTATGTTTCTTTGTGTTTAGCTTTTAACTTTGTAAAAACTTCCTATAAATATAAATACACACTAACAGACTCTCCATTTCAACAACTAGATAGAGCTGTACAGTTGATGCTATTCACCCTCAGTGAAAAATGATACAGCTGTACTGGTTTCTCTTTTTAAAACTAAGACTTGGACATCAAAAGCTCATGCTGAACTTTCAGATCTCATTGAATGGCTGCAATCCTTTTAGTACATTTTTCCTAGACCAGTGTAATGCATGATACTGCATCCTAATGATACCTGAAACACACTTGTCAAGAATCGTAGCTCACCATGGGAGAAAAAAAAATGTGCAACATAACAAAAATTATCTTTGAAGAACTCCAACAGTTGACTGATTCCTGTCCAAGTCTTCTCAAGGAAGCCAAAGTCATCACTAAAGGAGTAGGTCTGTCTGTTCAAGAAAGCATGGAAAAGAATTGAAGAAGTATGGTGTTTCATTATGAGCAAGTCAGTACCCAATACACATTTTATTCTCATGAAATAAATTCAGAGTGAAGTGTTCATCACAGCAAAGGATATATTTCTGTTGGATCTGCAGTATCTATAGTAGTTTGACCTATAGATAAACTGTTAAGCTCATTCTCACTTAACATTGACCAACCAGCAGTCATAGAGGAGGAGGAAGTTGCTAGTTTGTGAAATCTCTGTGCACCATGTATCTACATCAACAAAGCAAGAAGGAGTTGCTAGAAGAACTTTGCTTTATAACAGCAGGGTATATTCAAAACTGTATACTTATGAGAAGCCATGGGGAATTCACTTGAAGTTATGAACCATATTTAGACCAAGAGTTTTGTATAAGTGTTCCCTCAGTTATGCATTTGTTGAAAATGCTAATTTGTTTGCCGCTATCTGTTCCATCTGAGGACACAATTGTAGTAACCTGAAGCTTATTAAGAATTACTTCCAGTCAGCTATTGGGAAAAAGAGGCTGAATCATTTGATCCTTCCCTCTGTGAAAAATAATTGCAAAGCAAATAAATTATAATGATGTCAAAGATGACTCTGCAACCTTGAAAGCAAAAAAAAAAGCATATAGTTTCACCAAAGTTGTAATTCAGAAGCTTAAACCACAACTGTAGGATGACAGCTTTAAGTATTGTGATTTTAAGGCACAGGGTACTAGGAGAGAGATCAGACATTATAATTGGTTTGATGCAAGGTGCATTACAATGTAGACATTGTAACTGGCTTGATGCAAGGTGTTGACAACTCTTTGCCTAGCTCATGTTATGCAGATATGAACATTTCTGCATTCCAAGTTAACTGAAGAATAAAGAAATTTGATTTATTGAAATTCTGTAAATACTTCCCATTGCAATCCTTTCAATCCAAGTCTTCCAAAAAAGTAAATGGCAGTGGCTAGCTAGTAATATATCTAGCAAACAAAGTATAATGGGATGGCTGATATCCAAGCTTACCTGAAATGTTCGACAACATTAATATGTGAGTTAAGTTATATGACCCTATATGTCAAATCTGCCCCAGGCCCCTGGTGGACCTGGCCACCCTACTCATACCTCTGTCCAATTTAATGAGGAACCATTGATCAGCACTCTTTGAGTACAGTTTTGAGCCAGCTCAAATACACTTATTTATCATGCCATATGGCAAATGTTTAACTAGCTTGCTAATCAGAATGTCATGGAGTCCTTTCTCAAGTGTCTACAATATTTCCACAATCTACTAAGGAAGTTCTCAATGAAAAAAAAAATGTGGTAAGCTATCCAGAAAGCTTGTCTTGACAATCCTTGCTGACTTTTGGTAATGCCACATTGTTTTAAATGTGCTTAAAGATTGATTACTTTATGATCTGGACTAAAATCTTTCCAGGCAGGAATTGATGTCAGACTGCTGACTCCCTAGAGTCTTCCTTTTCCTGGTTGAAGCATATATTCTTGTGGAGAAGACAGAGCCGAAATAAGAGATAAGTAACTCTGCCTTTTCTTTAATACCTGTTAGCTTTAGACTAGCTTTAATACTGTTAGACATCTTCAGCATCTAGTAGAATGATTCTTTTATCTTCCTTTTATTCTGAACAAATCTGAAGTCTGTTGTTGTTGTAAACATTTTACCAAACTTAGCTCTCTACAATTCTGGGATAACCTTTGTACTAATAATTTGTTCCTTTTCTATCTCCTATGTTTATTTTGTTTTTGTTTTTTTGTTTTTAAGCTCTTCACTGTTTTCTGATACAGCTGTCTTGACTTCTTGTGTGGTCTTCCTTTTCCTTCTGTTCAAATTATTTTTTTTCCTTTTTTTTTTAATTTGATACAAGCAAATATTTTTCTTCTGTAGTTTACTTCAAATTCCAAGCAGGTAACCATGGCAATTTTCATATGCTCTGAACAAATCTAGTTAGGCAAAGGAATACTAAAATTCCTTTCTGCAATCCAGCATCCATCCATGCACTAAGAGTATGCACATTTTCAACATAATTAAACAAAAGATGTAAAAAAGAAAACAAATAATGCTGTTAATGAATCAGGGATATGACCATGAAATCTCCAACTTAAGGCTAGAACCTGGCCAACTTATCACAACTGGAGTGTATATTGAATCATAAGTTCAAAGGGTCTTTTTCTTGTACAAAATTACACATTTTCATACATGAACTTTTTCTAGCTGGAGACCCTCCTTGCATTTCAATTCAAATGCATATTAATGATCTGGATTGTAAACACAATGTATCACAATGTACTTTAATGTAACAGAATTTATTTATAAAATGAGAGGAGTGCAAGGAGAGAATCTCCTTTTCTTCTTAAAACACATTCTATCTCAGTCACGACATCTGATAGACAATTACCTAGCATAATCATTATTTATGTTGTTTAAGCATTGCATTTCTGTTTTCATCCAATCTTCTAAATTCAACCAGATGTTATTTTAAGAAGCAACATTATAAATCTCTAGCAACTTAAGGATTTTATAATAGAAATGCTGACAAGTTCTTAAGTAGAGCAGGCACTGGTTCATGTGGTGACACTGTTAATCATATAAGTGCCATCTGTTCTCTCTCTCTGAGCTATAAAATTGTATCAAACTAATCATATCATCACTAATCATCAAATCCATCAGATGATTTAGCTCCTAGAAGATGAAGTAATGAAATCATAGCACCCTTCTGAACTTGCTTACATTTATCTTTCACCAAATTTAATAACCTATATGTTTATTGAATAGTTTCATATTATCTTGCATAAATTTGATCATGATAGCATGATCCTAAAACTGACTTTTTCTTTGATTTATAAACAAAGATATATTTTCCTGGGAACTTTCTAGTTCTCCATTACCATTTAAATATTTTGCTAGTATGAGATCAATTTCTTCAGTGTTCCAGAAAAATGTCAGGGTTAGATTGTTCATTCAGGTAGCTATTGGGAGGAAAAACTTCAGAGGCTCTAATGGAACATGGAAATAAACTAGAATACATAGATACAAACTGTATACAGTTGAAATTACCTATACTTGAGAAAACCACAAACTTACACTGATTGTATACTAGTTTAGCAGTAGATTGGGGAAAACATCAACTCTTTTTTTTTCTTTGTCCGCAATCGCTATCTTTTCTTTTCTTTTAGAAGAAAGAGTGACAGTTGAGCCATTTAGGCTGCAATATTGTAGTCACTGACTGGGAGTAAGTCAATAAGTACTCCCACACAAGGTTGTAACCTACATCTGAAACTGGATGTGTCCATGAACGGCACCAACACTATGCCTTTTTGTCAAAGGTTTTGCACTGCACAAAAGGTTCTAGTCCGACCTTAGGCATGAAAGCTGGCCGGGTGACCTTGGGCCAGTCACTCTCTCTCAGCCCAACTCACCTCACAGGGTGGGGAAAATGGAGAAAAAAAGGCTGGATCCTGGCTTCCTTGGAAACCAGTTTTTGTCTTAAGCAGTTTAGGCATGTCTGGAATATCTATTCCAGTATGTTTTCCCAACATTCCCCCTCTTCCTACCTCAAGATTTTTTTTTTCCACAGAAGAGAAAGTTAGGAAAACACAGACGAGTTGACTATGCTATGGATCCCATCCTACCCTGACGGATCTGAAAAGTTTTTCTAACCTCCAGAGTTGACCTCCAGTCCTCCTGCAAATCAGGCATCTCCAGTTCAGAGAGAGATGTTGTCATTATGATAGTTATTGGAAAGTTCCTATTAGTGAGGATAAAGCAAGGAAAGAACAGGTTGGCTTTAGCACTCAGTACACCTTGAGTACTGTTTAGAAACACAGTGGATCATAGAATGGCAGAAAGTGTTACACCTTTGCAACACTGTGGTAATTTGTAAAGTATGGCATTTCCCTGTGAGGATTCTGAATGTGTTCAAAAGCAGCTCTGGACATCTGTGATCCCACAGTGAGGGCTGCATCTTTTCTTTGAAATGCTGATAATCTGTGGATCTTGTGGATGATGGAGGAGGGGTAATCAATCCTGGGAGTGGTTAGTGCCCTGAAGAGGCCCTTGTGAATTACATGAATTTAAAATAAGAACTTTTAATATCTCCATCTTAGATTTTATATTTTATATTTGTATGTTATTTAAAAATACAGTTTTTATTGTATTTTAATCTGTATTTATCTTAGTTTTATTGTAAACCTCCCAGAGTCACTCTTTGAGTGAGATGGGCAGTGACAAAATTCTATATATATATATATATATATGCGCCATACTTTACACATTTCACACACACACACACACACACACTGTGTGTGTGTGTGTATAATCCATTTTCTGCTGATGCATTTGCTTGGAAAATGCAGCTAGGAATCTTTCATTTCCAGGGAATCCAGAGCAATCCAAGCCTGTTTCCCTCTGCAGTGCATGTTTCTACAATGAATTTGACATTTGGAGAGTTTGGATTATGGTGAAGGAAAATTAGGTAAGGGAATATGATTAAAATACCTCCTATTCATCATTAAATTTGTACAAGGTTAACAAGATTTGCCCTAATGAGATATTTTGGAGAACAAAGGAGACATCCTTCACCTTGTTGAGGCATAGAAACAACATCCTTCTTTCTGTCAAAGGTTTTGCACTGTATTAAATATTCCTTCTGGAACTTCTCTTAGAAATGGGATGCTCCAGATGCTCAAACACCCATTTTCTCTGCTGAAGTGAAGTGAAGCGGCCACTCTCCTCTTTAGAAGCAGAGGCCCACATAGCTTTGCAAAGCTGCTTCAAAGGCATTCTTTCCTTTGATAAAGTTTTTTGCAAAGCATACTTTGAAGATTGGCACCATCTCTCAGCTGGAAACATGCCCTTTAGTTTCTTCAATTTGCTTCTTTCCCTTGTAACTTAAAAACTTCAGCAAGAATGGATTCTGATTTTTCACATTACACGCTGGTCAGAAATGCAAAACTTCATCCTGTTCGTATATTTGCTAAAGCAACCGTCTGTAATTTTGACCTCATGGATTTCTTCTGCTTTTGCTACTTATTATTACTCTATTAAGGAACCTGGGGATAAAGCTGTTAGTGCAGCTGTGACTGAGAAATAAAGAGGTATGTTATAAAGCTGATTTCCTGAAAATTTAAAATCTCTTTTCTCTGTCTCCCTCTCTCTCTCTCACACACACACAGACATATATGTATATGTATATATGTATATGTATACGTAATATGTATATATATTCCCTATGTAACCAACAAACTTAATTCCAATCATTATGTATTTGTTATTCTTTTTATATAGCAGTATAGTACTGTTATTTAAGAGCCAGTTGGGTCTAGTGGTTAAGGCACTGAGCTAGAAACCAGGAGCCTGTGAGTTCTGGTCCCGCCTTAGGCATGAAGCTGGCTGGGTAACTTTGGACCAGTCACTCTCAGCCCACAACATCAGGCTCAGGCGACAAGCTGGTCAGTTAATTCCTGTTGCAGCCAATGGATCAACATTCAGTTGATCTGAAGAATATAAAGCAGACCCTGCACCTGTGGGAAAAACACTAGGAAGAAAAAAAATCTTTGTCTTTTACATTTTGTTTGCATGGTATTCCTTACAGTATTATTTATCTCAGTTTATTAAAATCAACATTTTTAAAATCCATTGTTTGTTCTTTTACCAAACTTGTAAAAAATAAGTACCCAATGCATGATTACTTATACACAAAGTTTCCATCATTTTAATATTTTCAACCAGCCCCTCACTGTTAAGGAGGACCCAGTGCCAACCTCAACTTTTTGAAAGAAAGAGTTATCACCAGTACAAGTCTGTAAGGCAGAATTTGTCTTCTAACAGATGACTGGATGCTGCTGCTTTTTGTTGGGAAAGCCTTGTAAGGTCCAGCAGCTGAAATATGTAGACTATTTAGCCGTGACAAGTCACATTGCCTGGGGTGCACCACAACGATTCTAGTCTACATTGCACCCCATTAAATTGATGCCTTCTGAATGGCCATCCCGACATCTTAGAAGACAACTTGCCTTCCGAATGGCCATCCTGACATCTTAGAAGACAACTTGCCTTAAAAAGGGAATGGCAGAAATGCAAGGCAAATTGATTATTACCTATACATGAGGTTTGCCATAATCAAATATTTAGACTTAAATCTCAGAACCCACCATGGAAACTTGGACAGCAATTAGTCAGAAAAGACTTTGACATTAAGACAGCATGGTGCCAGGAGTGGGCAACTTCTAACCCAGACCTGTTCAATTTAGTGTCTGATCCAGCACAATGCCCTTATGGCATTCACCTCCCAAGGAAAAACTGGACTGTGCTTAATCAGATTCGAACTAATCATGGCAGGTGTAGATATTGGAAACATAAATGGGGCTGGTTGATAATCCTAACTGTGACTGTGGGAACATCCCACAAACTTTGCATCACATCATGATGGAATGTCCCCTCAGAAAGTTTCCTGGCTCCTGCAAGAGCTACATCATCTCGAGGATACTGCTGTCCAATACTAAACAATCTAGATATACAGCCATAGTCTTAGATACTTTAGTAACTGCTCATACATAATTTATTCATACTTGTATTCGTCATTTGTTCTGCATGGTTTTGTAATAATTTATTGTCCCAATGTCCTATATTTTATACACATTTATATATAGTTTCTGTGATGCAACCATGCTGCATTCTGCTATGTCATATGAAATAAATTAAACTGGATGATTGAAATTTCCATAGCCACTTCACTTTTTTCTGATATTTCAGTCATCTACTTTAACAATCTTTCCCCCCCCCTTTTTATCTTCTTTTTCTTAGTTCTGTTTAATTTGGGGAGGGGGGAGGTTGTACATTAATTGTCTTTGGTATTTCATTATTTTCTTCATCATTTTTTTTGGGATCTCTGTACTCTTTTTTTTTTATAATCTTGCTATAAAAAACAATACAGTTGGAAGAAAAAATCCTCATTTACCCTTTCTAGTCAGTTTGATGGTCCATGACAGATTACTTACATGATATTGCTTCTGTAAACTTTTCATTTTAGCTTCACACGGATGCTTTCAATATTTTTGGAACATTCTAATGGACCTCTATACAGGTAAAGTAGGTTCCTTCATGAAATACAGTGTTATTATTAACATACCAACTGGAATTTAATACTGTCAGTAATTCTGAAGTTGTAGAATTATAAAGTTGGATAAGGTCAGTAAAGCCACTGAGTTTAATTCAGTGCAGGAATCAAATAAAAACTTCTGGAGACTTCTGGTGAGGACATGGCAATCTGGACATCCCCAAAGGAGTGGGACAGACCTGCAGCAGAAATTGGCAATCAGAAGGCAAATTCTGGCCATTGAAATCTCTGCAGAGAAAGGCGAGGTCGTGAGATTGCCCACATGTACTCCAGACAGCTGCTCCTCATGAGTAAACTGCAGTAACCAAGGTTTTTGCATTGGCTTGTGACTGGAGCAGCTGGGAGTCAAAGGATTCCATCTAAGCTCACAGTCGCAATATAGCCTATACAGACAAAAAGCTCAGCCAAAGCTCATTTCTTAATTACCTTTGGAATTGCCTTTTAATTGTTTTTCAACTATTAAGAACCTTCTGGTTGACACGTTTTACAACATTCAGTGGGTGAGTCTCCTTCAATCCTTGTAGTTTAAGTGCAGGATTAAGGACTTTAAAAAAAATTGGGGATGGGGGAATAAACAGCAAAAATGTGATTAGAAACTTGATTTTAGAAAGTTATAAACGGATTAAGGGTCCAGAGGGATTTCAAATAATTTTGAAATTATTTCTTATTAATTATAAGAAACCCTTTGACTGGAAAATGCTGTTGTTTAGAGGAAAAAAACATGATAAGATGGGACTTTGAAGGTTGGAAACTAGAAGGAACCAGAAAGAACTAAATATTATAATTAAAGGAGAACACTTAAATTTGACTCACACAGAATGGAACAAAATACTTTAACTCTGGACGAATTGAAGAATATTTGTAAACAATGGAGTGAGAAGTTAAGAATGTCTGCTATCATAGACAATTTGGTTTTAAAAGAGGTTATAGAAGAGGAACAAGTTTTACTGGACTGAGACTGATTTGAATGTGGATTTAAAAATGACAGGTTACAAGAAAGATATGGAAAAAGATGTTACACTGGATATACAAATGAAACCAGCTGAAGCCTTTATAATTAAAAGGGATATACGAATAACAAACAAGAAGAGTGACTTGTATAATTTTCTTATTTTGGATTTACAGAAGAGACTTGTTGAAGTTTTGAAGAATTTTCTGAGAAGAGACAAAGAGAAAAGGAAAATAAATCAAGTTCTGGGATATTATTTAAAGGGATTAAAGATCAAGATTGTTAAAACCAAAGGAAAGGAATATAAAGTTGGTTTATTTGATATAGGTTACAATATACATGTTGTTGTTTTTGGTAACCCTTAATGGACTTTTATTGACCAGGGTTGAATGACAGGGCTTTAAAGATTTGTTTATTGATAAGAGATGAGATATAGGAGGAAGAGATCTTTTGTTGTATTTTCAGAGAAGGTGATAAATTTACTGAAATTATTTGTACTTGCTGTGATGAAGGGGAAAGTCATTTCTTTATATATTTCTTTTTCTTTCCTATATTCTTAATTTTTCTTTCTTTTCTATTTTTCTTTCTATTTTATTTTCTGTACTTTATATCTTTTGTTTTCATTCTTTTATACTTCTTTAGTTTGTATTAGTTTTTTTATCTCTGTAATTGTAATCTTCAGTAAAAATATTACATAAAAAAGGAATCAAATAAATCAAATAAAAATTTCCCTGACAGATGATCTCCAGATGAACATATCCGGAGAAAGGGAGTCCATCAAATTGGTTCCACTGCTGAAGTGCTGTTAGGGAGTGGTTAGGATTTTTTTCTTAACATTCAGTCAGAATCTACCTTTTTATAACTTCAACCCATTATTTTATGTGTGGCACTGGCAAAATAGACCACAGACCAGCATTCTTTATGTTACAGTTCTTTAGATATTTGAAACTAGTTCCCTTAGCCTTTCCTTATTTTCCAGTCACTGATTACCTTTTGCTGTTCTTTATACCTATTCCAATGTCTGAATCCTCATAAAGTATATTACTCAGAATTGGACACAGCAATCAAAGAGGGATCTGACAATTTCTTTGACCTTTCCTAGCCAGTTATACATCAACTGAAAATCTGGTAAATATCTTCCATCTTGGTGTCCAAGTCATTAAAAAACAAGGTTGAAGAGTACTGGGACAAGAACTAATACTGGGACATTCCACTTAATGTCTACCACCAGACTGATGAGAAACCTATTTATGAATATACCTTTTTCATGTTTAACAAAGTGTTTGTTAAATAGCCACACTACTGAATGGGTTCAGGTAGTGCTACAGGCAAAACCCAAGCATAAAATATCATAGTTTCATGTAATGCTATCCTAGCTACTGAGTACAATTTTCAATCTAGTCGTGCTATCTAACCCATACCAGCTTGGTAATTACATTGCCAAAGGTTACTTTGTCAAAAGCTTTGCTGACATTTATATATTATATCTCTCCCAGCCTTCACAAGAAAGGGGTAAAGACCTGGCTCTGCCATCTCGCTTGGGGTGGGAGGAGTGGTAATCAATCCTGTGGGTGGTTAGCACCTTGAAGAGGCTCCCATGAATTAAATGAATTTAACTTAAGAACTTTTTAACAGCTCTATCTTGGATTTTATGTTTATATTTATGCTTTTATTTAAGAATATTGTTTTTATTATATTTTAATCTTTATTTTAGTTTTATTGTAAGCCGCCCAGAGTTGCTCATTGAGTAAGACGGGTAGTGATGAAATTCGAAATATACATAAATAAATAAAAAAAATCTACACATTTCCCAATTTCTCCAATAAAAAATGAGACAAGATTAATCTGAGAGGACTTGTTCTTAACTGTGTTAACTAGTAGTCATAAACAGCACTACACATTTGTCTGTCAAAGTGTTCAAGTTTGATAGACCCCACCATAGATTGAGGAAATGTATTTCATATCTTATGGGCTATTTCTATTTTCAATATATATACTACCTTTCTTCCTTCTAAGAATGAAAGGTGAGAATATTACATTTAGTGTATTATGATATCCCCTGTAGACATCTTGAAACAGTATATCTAAATATAGTGAGATAGTTCAAAGGTTTTGATTGAAAATGGAAAAGTAGAATTTTGATTATGCACACAATTATTTGGTAGGAAGAAATTAGTCTAGCAGTAGCATACTAGCAAATTTTCTGTATCTATTAATCAAGCAAGATAAAAAATAGTCTTTAGACTGAATGCTTCATTTTAATAACATATATCCTGCCATAGCCATTCAGTCTTGTCTTCACTGTCATTTTTCAAGTCATTATAATTAAGTTTTGAACTTTTCAAATTTCAAGAGATGCTTTGAGTTAAAACAGTAATTTTTACTAGTGTTTAAGATCTGTTTGGGAGATAGAAATAGCAATGTTATATAGAGTAATTGCACTACTTATACTTTTACTCTAATTACAATTAAATCTGCTGCACTATTGGGGTTCAGGGCAAGAAGGAGGAAGCAGCTCATTAGCTACCATATATGAACATATTTTATTTCTTCATTTATTCCTAGTATTCCTGTGGTAATCTGTTCCAAAATGATTCCAACAGCACTAATGAGGTAAAACATTCAAAAATATATCTATTAAAACTTATCTTAGAAATTGTTCAGTAAAGACAGTATTTCTGGATTAAATTATTGTAGCATTGTTATATTGTTTTATGATGTAGGAACACTGTGGTCTTGAATGGCTGCTTTTAAAATGAATGTAATAAATACTGTATTTTTCCAGATAATTACTTGTCAATTGTGGTGGGATAAGATTTACATTTGCTAGAACTGTGGTAAAAGAGAAAGGTAGAAGATGTTGAAGATGAGTGAATGTGCAAGTAATGAAGTGGCTAAAATGGAAACAGCAAAGATAGAGAAACTACTACCTTTTCCTCAGCAGGGGTAGGATAGCAACAACTTTTTAGTAAGTGTTAGCATCAATATATGTGCTTTAGGTCAATATAAACAGAACCCTGTTACTAAAACCCTTCTGTTAAAACATTAAACAATTTCATTATGTCTCCCTGATTTGCACTTAAGGTTCTGTAGCCTGTGGGAAAATCTTTACAGCTTAGGTGATAAGATTTTCTTTGGCATCGTGATTCAGAGCTTAAGAGATACAAATCCAATTATAAAACAGTACATTCATTCATCAATACATAGCATCTATTGCCAACATCCCATTATCAGCCCAAAGGTTTGAGATGGGCATTTGGGATAGCTTTGATCAATCACAGTGGTTGATCCTGCCTCTTACCATGTTTGCAATTTTGAAATTCTTTGTTCTCACACACTGCATGACTAAAACAGGACACAAGACATTCCATTTTCTGTCTATCTTCTTTACAATATGTGTCCTTTACTATGGAAAGGTTTTTTACAAAGCCTTTTTCTTAAAGAGAAAACTTTTGACTATATATACAGCTTTGATCAGAATCAATTGGTCTTTGAATGACTCCAATATGCCTTTTATCACTTGATGCCTGGCAATCTCATTGGCAGTGATTCATTTTATTATTAATCCCAAGGGTTCCTTCAGGAAGAGAACACCTTGAATATGACCTTTTGTTCCCTGTACTGTACTTATTGCAGCTAAACTCTAATTATAGTCCATTTTTCTTTTAAAATGTAATTTCAGATAATAGCATCTGAAATTCTTGGTTGTTGGCTTTTAGTCAAGGTATCTAGCAGCAAAAATCCCAGTAAATCTCAGTAACAACTAAGAAAAAAATCTATTAGTGACAATCATACTATTTTGTCATAGGTAGAACTGACCAATTTTGTACTAAGTTTGCTTGAAGCACATGCACGTACAGTTGTGTCTTGAGACTATTGAATAATGTGGGACTTCTGGTGGGAATATGGTGGACTGAGCAGCTTTGCCCGCGAGCTTCATGGGCAGAACTGGCATCATGGCAGTTTTTCTGGGCACAGGTTGGCTTCTCCTGTAGCCCAGAGCATTTTTCCAGATGAAGGAAAATGTTTGGAATTGGCCCATTCATCCTCCAGATAGCAAGTTGCACCCAGGAGATCATGGACAGCACTGGTAACACTTTGCCGGGAGGCTGGGATTTCACCATTTCTGAGCCATGCTGCAGCCCTTAAAGGAACAGTAAGTCCAGCCACCCCATTTCTTAAGCACCCAATTTATTGATTTTCTTAAAGTTTTAGTACCCTAAGAGAGGCTTTCTACAGAAAGAAGAAGCAGACTCTCTTGGTGCTTATCATTATTTCTGGATTTAATTTTTAAAACCTTTTAAAGTTTTGGCTTGTTTTCCCATCTAAAGGTTAAGGAGGACTAAGAATAAAGAATTGCCTTCCTGCTATCATTTTTGTATTGAATCTAAAGGGTTGAGTATTACCCTACACGTTGGATTTGCCATTTTAAATCTTCAGCTTTCTGTTCACTTTCCCTGGGATGTGCTTGTTAATGTACTTTCCCTTGTGCCAATTTCATCCAGAGCTTTTCTATTAACTCATTAACTTCTATCTGTGTGAGTCAAGTATCTAGGGGCACCATAATTTATTGCCTGAAACATGGAAGATTTCAGGGAGGATTTTTCAGAGTCCTGTTGTGAGCCTGAGCAGACCTTCAAAGAGATCATTTTAGAGTGCTATCAAACTATTCTGCAGACTATTCAGGGCATTGGAAAAGATATTATTTCTAAGCTGTGTTATATGGCTGAAGATGTTATGGGGGAAGATGAAGATTTGGACAAGGATAGAGATCTTTTTACTTACAGTAAGACTGACGTAATGCCAGACAAAGACTACATTTTGGTGTTGAAGGGGTTAAAGTGACAGCCTGAGTTGCAGATTACAAAGAGAGCTGTTTTTCTGAAGGATTGTTACAGGAGAGAAGAAAATCTGCTTTGTGGGAGTTTTGTTTTTTGTTTTATGCTGAGAAGTCTGAGTTTTTAAGGGAGGCAGTTGGGCTGTTTGATTTTTGCAAGAAAAATGCCTTGGGTATAATAGGGAGATATGTAAATGCTTTGGTAGACTTTGGGGTGGGGTAAAATTAGGAATGTGTAATTGGATTGATAATAAGGCTATTATGATTTAATTTCTCTTTAATGATTTGGATTAAGATTTACTGGACTTTCTTTTCAGGTTTTATTTGTAAGAATTATAAGGTATTCATAAGGTATAATAATAATTGCTTGGTTTTAGATTTAATAGGGTTAAGATTGCTACAGTATTATTAATTATAAAAGTAGACAATTTATACATTTTTACAATTTGATTTTTATTATAGTGGCCATAAATATATAGAATAGTGGCGGGAAGGAATTAATTAAACAAATGTTTTATTGGGAGGGGAAGTTGATTTAGAAATACACGCACACATACACAGACACACACGGAAGGAACAATTGCATTAGTGAGTTGCATATGTGTTTATGGAAGGATTTATAGAAATAATGTGATCTTGGTTTGATATACAGTAGAGCAAAGGATTGATTATGGAAATTACTGTATATTCTTCCTGTTGAAAGTCAGAAGTCACCTTTCTACATAATCTTCAAAATTCCTTTTTCTTGTGTTTCTCACTTTTTGTAGTTCTATTTTCTTTTTGTAGTTTTTGTAGTTTTTGTTGTTTTTTGTAGTTTTTATCTTTTATTTAAACTCAATAAAATCCTTTTTTTAAAAAACTATTGAATAATGTGATTCAAGCCTGCCATTTTGCTCCAAATATCTTATATCTGATGCTTATTGCTTATTTCTATCAAACACAGTAGTGATAAAATGTTTCCAACCTGCATTCCCAAATATAAGGTAAGTTTCTATGTGTATTCTGCAAATCTACCAATTATTGTGTATGGAAGCCATTCTTGTTTAAATTTAGTTAACCTTTAGATGTGAATATTTGCTGTTAATTTTTCCATTATTGCATATTCTCCAAGTTTAAGTTCCCAATTGGTTATCATCACGAACACTTTTTTCCAATGTTTATATTTTTTAATGTTTATCCTAAGTTTGTCCTTGGGATATGGACATGTACTCCAGTAAACTGTTATATTTATTTATTTAATATGTTTTGGAATTATGCTTAGTAAGACGAATTCTAATTTCATTTCAAAGCTTATTTGTAAAATTCTCTGAACAATGCTGGATAAGTTTCTGCACTATGTTTTTTGTTGGAATTCTCAGGGGGTCAACTCAGCATTGTCTCATAAGCATAAAAGGGGGTTTTCTCTAGTAAACACATCTCTATTGTTCTTGTGGGATATCACATGGGTCACCTGATTTCCATTTCCTCCTTCTTCTTGGGTTTGGGGATTAACTATCTCCATTACCTTTTGGCACACCTGCAAGCAGGAGGTGCTGCAGAATGCAGCTCTTGTCCTTTCATCTCACTTGCATGCAAACATTTTTATTTCCATAGAAAATGTCTACAAAGAACTAGTGATGAATACAAGCTTTCTACTATGAAGCTACTTGTATCCAGATCTACTGAATAAATGTGAGCTACCTTTTTTTTCCCTCTTCATATAACTACTGTGTGAAGACTGAATTCTTTTCTGAACAATTAAACTTAATGTGCAAGTTTCTTTCTCTACTTTGTAAGATTGTTGTTAGTTGCTTGGAATTCTTTTATTAACCTTTAAAAACTCCATCACTTTTGTCTTTTTTTACACATCCACCACATATGGTTAAATGTTCTTTCTCTCTCATGGCATTTCCAGCATTTTTAACTATATGATTTGTCCAACTTGGCAATCATTAGTTTCACCTCTTTCTGAATATCAAAAAGACAAAACTCATGACAGCTGCAAAGAATGGAAACATCAGAATAGTAATTGATGGAGAGGAGGTGGAATGCATGGAAGAATTCACCTTTTTAGGATCACTGGTCAATCAAAATGGTGAATACAGCCAAGAAATTAAATCCTGAATCATGCTGGGTCGCACAGCAATGATGAGTATGAATCAAATTTGGAAAAGCAAGGATGTCAGCTTGACGACTAAATGCAGACTAGTCTGCACTACCATGTTCCCCATAACTACATAAGACTGTGAAAGTTGGATAATGAAAAAGTTGAATAGAAGGAAAATTGATTCTTTTGAACTATGGTGTTAGAGGAGGCTCTTGCGCAACCCTTGGACTGCAAAGATGAGAAATAAAGAAATGTTGAAGTGCATAAAACCGGACATGTCACTAGGAGGAAAAATAACAAAACTTAGTTATGTCGGTCATGTCACGAGATCAACATTGTTGGAGAAAGACATTATGCTTTGAATGGTCAGTGGCAAAAGACGACGAGGATGCCAAAGAACGCGCTGGTGGATGTAATCAAAGCAGACACAGGCCAACATATAAAAAAACTGAAAGAAGCTGTACAAGACCGGAAATCATGGATAATTCGATTCGATATTATCAATAAAACATTCTATACCAATTTTCTCTTAAGTTATAAACTGGAATATATTTTATAAATTTGTTCCATAATGTGTCCCATTGTTTTGTGACTGCTTCTATAAAATTTTGCATCCATTTTATCATGCAATTTTTTATTTGTTCTGTCTCTGTAAGAAAATTTTGTGAAACCAATTGTGAGATAACGAAAGAGTCAGTGAAATACCTAAGACACCATCTAACAGGAAGTAATAAAATATATTATTCTGGTTTATTATTTTAATTGTTTTGTGAGCCACCCCAGGTTTTGGGTCATAATGTAGACAGCTAACTAAGTTCAATCAATAAATAAATAAATAAAGCATATTTAAAAATCATTACAACAAATTATGGAAAGAAATAAACAAGATCTCTGAAAGTTTCCTCGCTAGGATTTATTGTGATTAAAAATGCATATATTAGCTAAAAGAAACTATTCCAAATAACACTGATTCCAATTTCAGACAAAACCCTGCATGAATGGCAAAGAACAATTAACAGATTTATACAAAGTGAGAGAAAAAACAAGAGTAAGTTTTAAAACTCTGCAAGATTCAAAGAAAGAGGTGGACTAGCATTGTCTTATTTAAGATCTTTGAACAGCAGAAAATAAATAATAGAAGGAGCAAATCTAACTGATGGACTTCAAAGGCATTAATGGTATAAAGAAACAGAATTTGAAAGGACATATAATAAGTCAAAGCCTATTAAAAATCTGGATTTTTTTAAAAGCAAGAGCAAGTCTGACAATTTTACCACTAGCCTCACCATCAAGTGCTTTCTGCTCTAAAGACAATAACAGTAAAACAACAAAAAAAAGATCTGATTACATATGTCAGTATGATATATCTGCATTCAGAAAACATATTAAAGACACAACAGGACTGCACAACAAAAGGATTTTACTATGGTTAATGTATTTACAAATAAATAGGGAAATAAAAAGTGATCTCAAAAAAGGAGGAGGGATTTTGAAAAAGAGGACAGAATTTGAAACACTTATACAAAACCAAAATTGTTTACTAGGACATAATATAAACTGATGCTGAAATATGACACAGACAGAGCAAATTAAAAACTGTACTATAAAACGGATGAAAAATTTGAAAGAAGTAACTACGGTGGACCAATGAGGAGAGCTATGTAAAAAATCATTAAAATTTACTCCAAGCTACATTTGAGATAAAATTGGTATAAAAGCTTCTACAAATAGTATATAACTCCAATTATCATTCCAATATCCCTGTTGGAAATGCCATAACAAAGAAGGAACAGTGCATTCAGTGGCCATGCAAAAAAATTGAAATGTATTGGAAAGAAATACATCAAAATCAATCCAAAAAATTCTAAAAATAAAATTTGAATTGAAATCAGAGGCATTTCTATTAGGCATAATACCAGAAAATTTAAATGAATAATATTACAATTTAGTAAGATACACGTTGACCACAGCAAGAATCAATCTAGCCCAACAGTGGAAAAGTGATAATTTGCCTACGATATCAAACTAGGAGACAAAAACTATACAATATGCTACAATGGCAAAATTGACAGTATGTATCCATAATCCATTAAATTCAAGAAAAAAATGGGTCCTTTACATACAATATGTCACAGAGCTAGGCATATCTGGTATACGTTTTCAGGATTCAAATAGAAACTAATAACAATTATTAATGTTTGATGCAAAGTTCAAATATCTAAACTGTGGCTCATTGTTGAGGGTACAAACGGAAGGGAAGGGAAGATATAACTTACTTTTTCTATTCTCAATTTTTTTTTTAAATCTAATATAGCAGTCTTTTGTATCATCTTGCTTTTTTCTTTTTTTTACTTTCTTTGTATTTCAGTATTTGCTTTTTTCTATTTTATTTGTATTTCAGTATTTTAACAATAAATATATTAAAAAAATTTATAAGAGCCAGTTTGGTCTAGTGCTTAAGGCTCCAGGCTAGAAACCAGGAGAGTCTGAGTTCTAGTCCTCCCTTAGGCACCACAGCTTGGTGACTTTGGGCTAGTCACTCTCCCTCAGCCCACAACATCAGGCTCAGGTGACAAGCTGGTCGGTTAATTCCTGTCACAACCAATGGATCATCATTCGGTTGATCTGAAAAAAATAAAGTGGACCCTGCACCTGTGGGAAAAATGCTTTATATTAAAAAAGAGAAATATCCATTTTATCCATTTTATCCATTTCATATCTCTAGCTACTTAGCTCATGTTTGCCTAATGTACTTTTCATGTTGGAGTCCAGGTTATATCATTATTTCTGTTATCCCACAAGCTATTTCACCAATGGTTTCATCTCAAAAGATGGTTCATTGGCTGATTGTTCCATCTAAATATCAACTTTTTTTTCTACTCTCCAAGTCCTTGAGCAATCTCCAACTTACCTTCTTTCCTAGAATCATAAAGTATTTACACTTTTTGTTCAAACATTTATTGTATAATGATCACTAAAATATAGTCAACAAGATCTGGCCTGAGATATCAGGCATGAGGGTCAGATACACGACAATCTCACCCAACATTCGCTTGGAATTTTCCTGTGACTATGAAGTTTTAAATAATCAATCTCCTTGCAGTATATCTGTTTTTTAAATCCATCCCTAAAACATCATTTTCATATACCTAATGTTTCTTTATAACAACCAAATTCTTCCTTTTTCCTGCTTTCATTGTGCTGTTTATCTATCTACTATAGCTTTCTTCTCCACTTATTTATCTGTTGGAATTAATTTGCTTTAACTACAATTCTGTACATATTCTGTCTAAATCCAAAACACAATAAAGCCAGTACAATTTTGATAATGTCACATAATAAAGCAATATAACAGTCTAATATCAGTGATGCACAAAGGCAAATTTTACTTTGGCATTACTTTTTCATGGTAGCTCATTCTAGAGAAAAAACCCCATAAAATATAGTAAAACTCAGTTTACTCTTAACCTTGTATTTGAAGTAAAGCTTTTAGTGATTTTGGAGCTTCTTGCTGACATAGGATAATGGAAGAAGAAATTTCCTAAAGGATAGCAACATTATTCAACAGCCTTTTCTATTTATTATTCACATTTTGTTACCGCCCATCTCCCCCAAAAGAGGGTCTCTGGGTGGGTTCTTCAAGACAGGGTATTATTTTCCTTTTTCTATTTCCTTTTTCTATTTTCTTTTTCACACTCTTTTCTTTTCTTGTGTATTTTTCTGCATTGGCGTTTAATCTTTTCATTTATAATTCTTTTCTATATTTTGTATTACTCATTTCACATAAAGTTAAATGTGAAATATATTTTGGAATTGCAATGCATTTATTAATACTAAATAATTATTATATTTTATTATTTACTTAGCTACATACTTATTTACTGAGGGTTATATGCCACTCCAATCTAAAAGGAGAATGAACAGCTTACATTCCCCTCTTACAGTTAGTATGTTTTTAAAAATGAACAACATAGCAATTTATAGTTACTACTGCAACTACAAGAATGTCAGTACCCTAGAAACAATCAAGCATCAAACAAAAGCCCATAATGGAGACTCACTACTCACAGCAGTTCCACTCCTAGCATTATCTTAAGAATCATGTTTTAATGGTTTTCCTAAAACTTAATGGGGGGGAGAGCTAATCTAATTTCAGGAGGTAAACTGTTGCAGAGGATATGCCTGCAACTGAAAAGTCTTGACTCAGTGGCCCCTTAGGATGACATTTCCTCAGAGAAAGGTGTCATGTTCCCCATTGTAAGGCATATGTGCATCACAACGGGGAACATGCACATTAGGAAAGAAAAAGGGATAAGCATAATCCCTTAATCACTCACATATCCCTCAAGCACCCATATCCATAAGGGAATCACCAACATAATAGAATCGCCCCTCAGACCGGACTTGGCACCCATAGAATGATCGGGGAACGCCTTCCCATTACCATGAGGGACGCACCTGCACCGTACGAAGGCGAGGAAACAAAGGAGATCGCTGGAGATCGCCGGAGATCACCCATCAGCAGATGCATCACAGTCCCAAGCACCCATCTGGTCCTGGCCTCGAGGGTCAACAGGGGGTGGAGTAGGACAAGGTCCGCCACTGGGGTATAAACAGGACACCCTGCCAACACATAAGGATTCCCGTCTTTTTCATTGCGTGCATACTGTTCCAATAAAGCCGGAAATCCTTAGACCCTCTAAGTGAGTCCGTGTCTTTCTTGGAGCAAGGCTGCCTATGACAAAAGGTCCCAGAGAGGACCTATCCTTTACTCCTGTACTTTCCACCTCCTATCAGAGGAGCAGAAGGCGATGGGAGAAAACATCCCATAAGTATCCAGGTCCTGAGCCATGCATGACTTTACAAGTGACAATCAGAATCTTGAATTATACTCAGAAGCAAACTGATAACCAGTGCAGCTCTTGAAGTAGAGATATTACAAATGATAACTTTGATGCTTCGATCATTTCTCAGGTAGCTGCATTCTGGATGAATTGGTGCTTTTTGGTGATCTTCAAGGACAACCCTTCAAGGATCTTCTTAACCTCCCATTTAATCTTTTTCTCTTTAATTAGCTTCTCTGCAGACCAAAGTCCAAAAAAGAGGGGGAAAAGAACAGTGGACTGTCTGAGAAGATGTAAAAATGTTTAATATGGAGGATAACAGTTATGGGATTCCTATAAAATTCCTTGAATGAGCCAAGATCTCTTGCACAAGAAAATTCCCATTCAGAAGCACCCAAGTTCATATGGTTAGTAGGAATAGGGTGTGCTAGCACCGGGTGAATTACCAAAGCTATTTTTATTACATATTCTCAGTTTCATTTTCTTGCAGTCTGCTCCTCTGTGTGAGCTTTTCCAAGCAGTGTTGTTGGAAAGGAAACTGCAGTCTTCTTAACAAACATTGTACTATGTTACGAGATCACACAAAATGTCATGATGACATTCAAATGCAGCCCAATAAGTCCTTATCCATTACTCGTGCCTTTCAGTTCTGAAAAAGTTTTGCACTAAGCCTCCTCCATTTCCATTACCATTCGAATATCCAGACAGTACCCAGTGCTCTTTTATTCCTGGAGATCTCTGTGATGTTCCCTTAGGGAAATGCCTTTTCTGCCTTTCCTAATCTTTCCATTCTACTTCATTATATCATTTCTAACCTCCATGGACCATTCACTCAGGCAATCATCCAATTATATTTTTCAGGGGCCAGACTGATAAAAAGAAGGTCACAGTAATATGATGCAAGCCCCACCCTTTAATGCATGCAGTATAATGCTTTCATCTTTCTGACAAAGCAGTGAGAGCCTGCATGCTTTCGTCCAACCTATCCCTGTTCAAAGATCAACACTGAAATATCTGGATAGATTCCAAAGGCATTGGCTTACAACTGATGTGCTTAGATGTTTATCCAATACCCAGCCTCCAAACAGATCATGTTGTGCTTACTGTGTTCCAAGAGATGGATCAAGAGGTAGAACCAAATGCTAGCAACTTACATTATTTTCTTGTTTTTTATAAAAGAGGGCAAGATTTTTTTTCTTGCTCTTTCCAGGAAATATATGCAATTGTGAAGGACACTTACATATAAAGATAAGTAATTTGCACTGTTTACAGCACAGTGTGAACAATTATAGAATGATCACCAGTAACCATCGAACTAAAATGGATGAAACATAACTTAATGAATGAAGGTATAGATATTCCAATACAATCTGATTGTATTTTGTATCACTTTAAAAGATGAGCATGGTTGAGTTGACTAGAGAAATTTGGTCACTGTTAAAGTTGTCACTGGATTGACAGGTAACTCCTAAGGTGGGGCAAGATTTGAAGGCAATTTCTTGCAGTCCTGCCCATTGGATAGCCACCTCAGGATCTTGTTAAGATTAACAGAATCTATCTGATAAGAAAAGCTTTTGTAATGCCAGTTACAGTTGGCAGGTTTCAGGCTAAATTAGCTAACTTGCAATTACCTGAAAGTGTTTGAACAAGCAAGGCTAATTATTTTCAAGGCTTTTAAGATCAAAGAGCCATTGTTCATACTTCCCGGCATGCTGTGTCACAGCATATGTTATGCAGATACGCTGGTTTCAGAATGCTTTAAATGTGTGTCAGATCTTAGTAATAATACATGAAATAATGGCAGATCCTTTTAAAAACAATGAGTTCTTACATCTCAAGAACGCTATTTAAATTGTTACAAAAATGATCTGGTGCTTTGGTTTGCTTTGAAACAAACAGTTGCTCTACCTCTGTTTTAAGATTAATTCATGGAGGATGACACAACTTGATATACTCTATGATTGTGTGTGTGTGTGTGTATACACACACACACACATACAGATACATGAACATTCATGTACAGGAACTAAGAGCTGGAGCTATACTGTTAACCTCACCTTTGATGTGAAACAATTGGACTCTCCTGCTGTTATCAGGAGAAAGTTTTCTGGTGAATCCTTCTTGCTTTTGTTTCTTTTTAAAGATTTTGTGAAGAGATTTTTGTAATTCTTAGTTGCTTTTTTTAAAAAGATGCATTTTAAACCACTTAGCAAGGACACTGTGCTGAAGAATTGTTGGGTAATAAGTTATTAATTTTAGTTTGGCTTCTATAGGCTTAACTGTAAATTCTCTTCTTTTTATCATTTCAGACATGTAAAATAGAATCCTTTTATAATGTTATTTGTCTTAGCAACACAAGTAAGGCAGAAAGTTGAAATTGTTCAAAGAAACCTCTATGTAACAGGTAGTACTATCCATTTACCAAATTTTATTTTACCTAATATTGGACTTTGCTTGGACCAAGTAACCCATACGAAAGACTAGGATAGTTGTTTTTTTAATGATGAAAATCCAGAATAAAAATTTAACATATAAATAATAGAAATCAATTGAGAAACAATTTTTAACTGTAAATTCTTTTTCTATTCTTTGTTATTTGAAAAATTAAGAGATCCTTGAAATCCCTAAAAAACTAATATGTTTCTTCTGTTTTATTTGTATAAGGATATGTTCATTTTATTAGATGCATGAAATGTAATCTTAGGTAATAGATACTGGTTAAAACTGAAATAATACATAAACAGTGAAATCAGAAGATAATATTGGCAGTGGTTGTTTATTATAGTAATATTTAAATGCAATAATGTTAGAACAATGTTTGTTTAAAATAGTACAAATTGATTAATAATTGCACACACATAACCCTTTTTTGGGAGGGAGCATTAATATGGGAATAATTTGCCATTTCCTTCTTCCCTCAGCAGTGTACAGTCCTGGGATTTCCCAGTGGACTCATAGCCAAATATTAACTGTGATCATTATGCTTATATTTTCCAACAAAGCTGATTTTAAATATTTAAAATGTAAGATTTTAAAAAAAAAATTCTGTTTCCTCTTTAAATAATAATCTAAATAGAACTATTGTACTATATCTAATCTGAAATGATAAAACAGAAGCTGAATAGTGAACATGGCTTTATTTTCCAATATACAATTCAACAATATTTCCCAAATAACTATACTACATATTCCAAGTAATTACATTCCTATATACTGTATACCTACATGAAAGCCAGTTTGGTGTAGTGGTTAAGGCATCAGGATAGAAACTGGGAGACTGTGAGTTCTAGTCCCGCCTTAGGCACAAAGACAGCTGGGCCAGTCACTTTCTCTCAGCCCTAGGAAGGAGGCAACGGCAAACCACTTCCGAAAAACCTTGCAAAGAAAACTGCAGGGACTTGTCCAGGCAGTCTCTGAGAATCGGACATGATTGAATAGAATATACATACATACACACACACACACAGGCCTTTACATACCCATTGCTCTATTTCCTTTAAGGGTAAACTGCATTACACAAAATGCATTTAGGCAAGCAAAAGAAATTAAAAGCAGAAGAGAAATGGAAGAGAAATGAACTATAACTAAACATAGTTTCCACCAATACTGTTCCTTGTACCTCTATACCTTTCTGTCCTTCTAAACCAGACTTGTTTCTACATTGCCTTTTGGTCTCTTAGTTTCTAATTTCTCTTTTTGAGGATATCATCTACACTATACAACTTTTTTTGGTCTTCTGCTTCCCCTCAAACTATTCACTTTTTCCTCATTTATTTCCTCACTCATTACAGTATAACTATATAACCAAATGACCTCCACATACTTTTTCTGAGCTGGTCACTTGCTTCTGTATTTAATCCACATAGATTCATCTTCTGTTCATTCTGTATCTGTATCTTTTACCACACATAGTTCTTCAACATCTCAGGCCCATCTCAGGCATTCAGCTTACTTTTATATTTCTACAAAGATACACAACTCTCATTTCCATAAAACAAAGTGGGCAGAAACTTGCTCTTATGCTCCTTTGAACAAACATTGATTCCTTACAGCCACATCTCATCACTACACTGCTACCAGCCTTTGCATGTCTTTTTTTCTCCTTCCATTTCCCCATATTTGGTAAACATTATATCAAATTATACAAGCTCATCTACTTGTTACAGCTGTTTTGACCTTTATATATAACATGCTCTGATTCACTCTATTTAGTTCTGACAAATACAACTACTTTGGTCCTTGATACATTAGTTTTCAGGTCCATAATCCTTCTGGCATCATACAATCTATATCCTGCATTATGAGCAAGATATTAACATTATTAGCTTCAAGTATTGCAACCAAAAACTCTCCCCATGACCCACGTTTGATCCTAGCAGAAGCTGGATTCTTGGGTAGCTGGCTCAGGTCAACTCATCCTTCCATCCTTCCGAGGTCAGTAAAATCAGTACCCAGCTTGCTGGGGAAGGTGACAACTGGGGAAGGCAATGGCAAACCACCCTGCTATAGTCTGCCAAGAAAACGTGGCAAAAGCGGCATCCCTCCAAAGGGTCAGACATGACTCAGTGCTTGCACAGGGGACCTTTTACCTTTTCACATAATTCCAGGTTTATTTTTCAAACTGTTGTATTCTACTACATGTATATATTTGTCATATACACTGCCTATAAATTGATGTTCACTGGATAGTCACTGATTACAATAAATATGACTCTGTCATTTATTGGGTTTTAGCTGAATGCATATTTGTTAATGTCCTTTATGAGTATCAGTGCCACTCCATTCCTGAATATGGTCTCATTCCTGAAATGTATTTAATAGAATTATTTGATTTAAAGTGGTCCATTCCAGTCCAATTTCTCTCACATCCCTAATATATCCATTTTAATATTCTCATTTCAATTTTTGTGAGCTTACTTGGAGGTATTCACCTGAGCTAGATTTGATCAGCTTGATACAATGGTCATATATGGGAGATTTAACAGTATCCCTTATATCAAATGCATTTGTATATGTAGAGTGCCTGAAACAGAGGATATAGCACATAAATTATTCGATTGTAATTTGTACAAGAAGGTGAGAGATCTGCAGCTTGGTCTATACGTTAAACAAATGATCCATTGGGAACCACATATTAGAACAACATATTTTATGTGCAACCAAGACCCAAAAATAACATATAACACAGCTCTATACTTAAGTAAATCAATATGCTGGAGATCTGCATACATGGGGTTGATTGGGGTAAATTGCAGGGGTGACACGGAAATATGATTTATATTTTCACCTATATGTATATTTATCCACTGTATTTTTATCTACTCCTTACTTATTTTTCTTTCTATACTAATTTTACACAGTTTTATTAATATTCAGTGTTTAAATGTTGTATTTTGATAAGGCCTAAGGGCTAATCAATAAACTTTGATTGATTGATTGATTAAGTTTATTTTGGTTCATTAGATGAGTGAAATGATTGGAATATATGTATATACATAACAAACAAGAAGCTATACACATTTTAGTGTTCTGCCTAATATCATTATGCATGCCGCTAATTAATGTATATTCATATATGACTTTCAGTTAAAGGTCATTTAAATTGCAAGCTGATTACTTTGGCTTTTGCTCTTCAGATTTTGAACATTATTTAATTCTAATCTTTAAAATATGCAAAGCATTCAGTATAAGGTAAAGCACCAAACTTACATGTAAACTTTTGAAATAATACACAACATTTTTTAAAACAATATTTATTCATTTATTTATTACATTTATATCCTGTCATAATCAAAAGACACACAGTGACCTATATGATATGAAAAGATTAAAATATTTTTGTTAGATCTCAAAAACCCAATATAACACACATATAAACTTAACTAGAATTCTCCCTCTCTGAAACAGCTCACTCTTTGACATCCTTCTTGAAGCTATCACAGAAGGGGACAGTCCCATCTTGTTAGGGAGACTATTCCAAAGCACTGGTAGTGCCATTGGAAAGCAGCACCTCCTTGCTTTGTTTCCACATTCCAGAACCATGGGCTGTGGAGTTCCTCCTTGGATGGTCTAATAGTCTGAAACGATTCAGGTTAGAGTAGACAGTTCTGCAGGTACCCAGGTGCCTAGCAGGATACCTTAGGTAAGATCTAAAGTCAGTTCTGTATTGCACTCAAATGCCACCATAATTTGAAGAGAGAAGTACGAGAAGAGGGAAGTATTACTCTAATAAAAATTCTCCCTCTCTCTCTCTCTATCTGTAATAAACCATTAAAATAAATTTGAATTATTTGAATGATAATTTGGAAGATATCCAATTTATTTTACATGACAATAATTAGAAGTGCTTCTATGTTGCAAACTTGGGTATTTGGTATTTGAAGACACCAATCAAGGAAAAAAAATATTTAGATTAAGAAGGCTAGATGAAACTTTTGTTCTATATTCATGAGGCTCCATTCATGGAATTATACTCCAGATAATGACATGTCCCACCTTCCTTGTTTTCCCATTGTTTTTATCTTTCCATTTTAAATAAAAAAGCATGAAGAAGACACTATGGAATAATTCCACAGTATGTTTTACTAGGAGCTCTTGGTCTCAAAGAACCTAAAATTTTCTAATACTGCCACATGGATATTTATTTTTTCACTGCCAATACTAGTAATTAAGACATCCAAATATACTATTTACTACTGACAAATAATCAAATGTATGTTGTTGTTTATTCGTTTAGTCGCTTCCGACTCTTCGTGACTTCATGGACCAGCCCACGCCAGAGCTTCCTGTCGGTCGTCAACACCCCCAGCTCCCCCAGGGACGAATCCATCACCTCTAGAATATCATCTATCCAACTTGCCCTTGGTCGCCCCCTCTTCCTTTTGCCTTCCACTCTCCCTAGCATCAGGATCTTCTCCAGGGTGTCCTGTCTTCTCATTATGTGGCCAAAGTATTTCAGTTTTGCCTTTAATATCATCACTCAAGTGAGCAGTCTGGCTTTATTTCCTGGAGGATGGATTGGTTTGATCTTCATGCAGTCCAAGGCACTCTCAGAATTTTCCTCCAACACCACAGTTCAAAAGCATCGATCTTCCTTCTCTCAGCCTTCCTTATGGTATGTTACTATGGGGAACACCATTGCTTTAACTATGTGGGCCTTTGTTGTCAGTGTGATGTCTCTGCTCTTAACTATTTTATCGAGATTTGTCATTGCTCTTCTTCCAAGGATTAAGCGTCTTCTGATTTCCTGACTGCAGTCAGCATCTGCAGTAATCTTTGCACCTAGGAATACAAAGTCTTTCACTGCTTCTACATTTTCTCCTTCTATTTGCCAGTTATCAATCAGGCTGGTTGCCATAATCTTGGTTTTTCTGAGGTTTAGTTGCAAGCCAGCTTTTGCACTTTCTTCTTTCACCTTCTTCATAAGGCTTCTCAGTCCCTCTTTGCTTTCAGCCATCAAAGTGGTATCATTTGCATATCTGAGATTGGTAATATTTCTTCCAGCGATTTTAACTCCAGCCTTGGATTCCTCAAGCCCAGCTTGTCGCATGATGTGTTCTGCATACAAGTTGAATAGGTAGGGTGAGAGGATACAGCCCTGCCGTACTCCTTTCCCAATCTTAAACCAGTCGGTTGTTCCGTGGTCTGTTCTTACTGTTGCTACTTGGTCATTATACAGATTTTTCAGGAGGCAAACAAGGTGACTTGGTATCCCCATATCGCTAAGGCCTTGCCACAATTTGTTATGGTCCACACAGTCAAAGTCTTTAGAACAGTCAATAAAACAGAAATAGATGTTTTTCTGAAACTCCCTGGCTTTTTCCATTATCCAGCAAATATTGGCAATTTGGTCCCTAGTTCCTCTGCCTTTTCTAAACCCAGCTTGTACATCTGGCAATTCTCGCTCCATGAATTGCTGAAGTCTACCTTGCAGGATCTTGAGCATTACCTTACTGGCATGTGAAATGAGTGCCACTGTTCGATAGTTTGAACATTCTTTAGTGTTTCCCTTTTTTGGTATGGGGATATAAGTTGATTTTTTCCAATCTGATGGCCATTCTTGTGTTTTCCGAATTTGCTGGCATATAGCATGCATTACCTTGACAGCATCATCTTGCAAGATTTTGAACAGCTCAGCTGGGATGCCGTCATTTCCTGCTGCCTTGTTATTAGCAATGCTTCTTAAGACCCATTCAACCTCACTCTTCAGGATGTCTGGCTCTAGCTCACTGACCACACCGTCAAAACTATCCCTGATATTGTTATCCTTCCTATACAGGTCTTCTGTATATTCTTGCCACCTCTTCTTGATCTCTTCTTCTTCTGTTAGGTCCTTGCCATCTTTGTTTTTGATCCATTTTGGCCTGGAATTTACCTCCGATGGTTCTAATTTTCTGGAAGAGGTCTCTTGTCCTTCCCATTCTATTGTCTTCTTCCACTTCCGCGCATTGCTTGTTTAAAAATAATTCCTCATCTCTTCTGGCTAACCTCTGGAATTTTGCATTTAATTAAGCATATCTCCCCCTATCACTGTTGCCTTTTGCTTTCCTTCTTTCTTCGGCTACTTCTAGTGTCTCAGCAGACAGCCATTTTGCCTTCTTGGTTTTCTCTTTCTTTGAGATGTATTTTGTTGCCACCTCCTGAAGAATATTGCGAACTTCTGTCCATAGTTCTTCCAGGACCCTATCTACTAAGTCCAGTCCCTTAAATCTATTCTTCACCTCCACTGCATATTCCTTAGGAATATTAGTGAGCTCATATCTAGCTGATCTGTGGGTCTTCCCTAATCTCTTTAGTCTGATCCTAAATTGTGCAAGAAGAAGTCCGTGATCTGAACTACAGTCAGCTCCAGGTCTTGTTTTTACCAACTGTATAGATGTCTGCCACCTTTGGCTGCAAAGGATGTCGTCAATCTGATTTCAGTGTTGTCCATCTGGTGAAGTCCATGTATAAAGCCGTCTCTTAGGTTGTTGGAAGAGAGTGTTTGTTATGCAGAGTGAGTTGTCTTGGCAAAATTCTATCAGCGTATGTCCTGCTTCATTTTGTTCTCCCAGGCCATGCTTACCTGTAATTCCAGGTGTCATTTGACTGCCCACCTTAGCATTCCAGTCTCCTGTGATGAAAATAACATCTCTTTTAGGCGTGTTGTCTAGTAGGTGCTGCAGATCCTCCTAGAACTGCTCTACTTCAGCTTCTTCAGCATCTGTGGTTGGGGTGTATATTTGGATCACTGTGATGTTAGATGGCTTGCCCTGAATTCAAATTGAGATCATTCTATTGTTTTTTTGGATTGTATCCAAGCACTGCTTTAGCCACTTTACTATTAATTATGAAGGCTACTCCATTTCTTCTGTGGTCCTCTTGTCCACAGTAGTAGATCTGGTGGTCATTTGATGTGAAGTGGCCCATTCCAGTCCATTTCAGTTCACTGACGCCCAAAATGTCTATCTTTAATCTTGACATCTCACCAATAACCACATCCAATTTGCCCTGGCTCATAGATCTTACATTCCAGGTTCAAATGGTGTGTTGATCCTTAGAACATCGGATTCATCGTTCACCACCAGCACCGTCGGCTGCTAGCCATCCTTTCGGCTTTGAGCTAGCTGCATCATCACGTCTGGGGCTAGTTGAACTCATCCTCTGTTCCTCCCCAGTAGCATTTTGACCATCTTCCGACCTGGGGGTCTCATCTTCCGATGGTATACCGACATATCTCTGGTTGTACTGATCCATTTAGTTTTCATGGCAGGAATACTGGGATGGGTTGCCATTACCTTTCCCAGGGATCACATTTAGTCTGACCTCGCTGTCATGACCTTCCCGTCTTGGGTGTCCCTTCATAGTTTAGCTCCTGGCATCACGACAAGGTAACGATCCTTTTCTGAATAATCAAATGTATACACAGCTATTTAGTTTACTTTAAAATTTCAGTTTTTCAGCTGAGCATTACCTTCTAGAAAATATGTCCATATAAATCCTTAAAGCTTAAAAAATGCTGATTAACAGGATTAGCTTTTTGGCTATTGATTCCTTAAATGAGGTTATTTTGCCTGAACTACAGTTAACTGTTTTATATTCATTCCATTTTTATTCAGAAGACATTTTTGTTTTAACACTTCTGCTTTCCAATAAAGTGATGACTGTGCTGATGCCAAAAGGATTAAGCAGGTAGAAGAATTCCTCCAAACTGAATTCTGTGTATCAACAAACACAGACTTTATGCAAACCTGCATAATGTGTGGTCCACAGAGATAGGATTGTCACACTCCTGATTTCTTCTTCAATCAGCTGATCAGCTGGCCATGTCCTCCTGATCACTCTACCATGCAATATGTACCAAATATCACTCTGACCGATATCACATAATGCTAGGATACTAGGATTAGACTAACCAAGATTTGTTCAGACAGAATCTCCATTACTTTTTGCTTACTTTTTAAAATTACTATTTACTGTTTAATTAATTGCTATTTTGTATTTAAATATTGATTATGGACCAAGCATCCAGATTAGTTAATCTGACATGCATCCTTATTAAGATTATGAAGGACCATAATGCCCTATGTTGTCGAAAAGAAAGAAACTTTCTCAAACACATTCCACTTTATGTACTTCACTCTTCAATAAATGTCACTTTTCTGCTCATAAACAGCTGGAATAAGCAGGATAGGGCCCCAGAAGTAGTCAAGGGAGAGGAATTCCTCGTCAGTTTTATATGCCTTTATCAGTCTTACCAGAGAAAAGTTTAAAATTGTGATTATAGCCTGTACTATTCAAGTGACTCTGCTTTTCCTTGATTTTTTTTAGATTTTTTTAATCATGCCTTTATTATTTTTATAAATAACTCAAAGTGGCGAACATACCTCTTCCTTTTTCCTCATCACAACAACCCTGTGAGGTGAGTTGGCTGAGAGAGAGTGACTGCTGGCTTACAGGCTCTTAATGTCCAATAGATTAATAAAGTATAGAGGTTTGCTATTATCTGCTGAGTTCCCTTTTCTTATTCTTTCTCTTACCATAGGCACTTCTATCCCACCACTGTTTTATTTATATATATAAATAAATAAACTGATGGATAAGCAGTTGGGAAAAAGTCATGGAATATTGGTGCCTGGAAACCCCTTATGGACTTTTTGCATTAAAAAAAAAATGAACTTATGATTTATGGTTTTGATGATTAGATAGGATAGATTATAGAAAGCAGAGAGTCACAATGTAACTTTAGAGAGAAAGGTCAATTTATAATTGTACTTATAACTGCTGTAAAGAAGATTGAAAGCCACTTTATATATTTTTTCTTTTCTATTTTTCTGCTACTCTTTTTCTTTTTGTACCTTAAGTTTTTTTCTTTCATTTTTCTTTTTTATCTTTTCTTTTTCACTCTATTTTAGTTTGTATTAGTCTTATTCTTGTGTTTAAATTTTTCAATAAATAAATATAATTAATTATAAATTATTGGAACTATTTAGTTCCAATATTTCATAAGCACTTTCACAACAAAAACCTCGATTCTTGCTGTCTTCTCACAAGGAACAGCTATCCAGAGTGCAGGTGGGCGATCTCACAATCTCTCCTTGTCTAGAGAGACTCCACCACCTAGAATTTACTGTCGGGCCACTAATTTCGGCTGTAATGCCATCCCTGCTCCTTCAGGGACATCTAGTTTGCCATAGAACCTTACCCAGAAGCCGGTATCCCATCTGTGTTTATTCCCCATTCTCTCAAAAGGAATTTGAAGCTAATCCCTGGTCAGCTTCACTTCTGTCATCCTCAACATTCTTAAAACTGGCAAAGGACACTATGAATCAATTTGTGTTCCCTCCAGGAGTCTATATAAACAGGTATTCAACCAATGTCTTGCCCCTGAACTACTGTAGCTCCTGAAATAACAAAACTGCTTTTTGGGGGGGGGAGAGTGGGGGATAATTTGAATCACTAGGGAAATTACACAATGTTGAAGCTAACACAGTAACCGGTTTTAAAATATTTCTAATCCAAAACATTTCTAATAAAGATAGAGTCAAATGTGTATTTTAAAAATGTTAACATATGTTAGTAGTCTAAGACATAGACTTGAATAATATCTGTCAATTGTCAGCATGTTTATGAGACTGTATTTAGTTCAATGCAGTTTCATGACGTATTAACTTGACCTGGGAGGTCAACTCACCTGCCCATTCCCAGTAGAAAATTTGAACCCCACTGAATAACATCTAACTACCCACATCTGAGAAGTCCCAATAAGGAGGAAACCAGTCATATGGTGCCTCTTTCTGGTCCATGTAACTGAAAACACTACACAGGATATATGCTGTGTAAAAATAGAGGATTTTGGGGACTGGGAGGTGGAAGTCATATAAATGACATACATGAGGGCATGATACAACATCTGTATCTCTCTGTTCTGATAGCTGATTAATTAACCAAAACCAAAATTCTTCATTAAGAATATCAGGTCATTTAAATTAAGGTAAGTATTACCTGACATGAAATCACCCTAGGTGTATAAATTCACATACCAATGCCAATATATCCATGTAATCACTGTTTTTAGGAATAATTGCTATTAGTATTGTATGTATCATATCCTGCATTGTATTTCATTTCCTTTTAATTTCACTGAATATGTAATTTAAGACATAGTTTCAGAAGTCTAATAAAATGGACCACACTCCAGGAACACTTATGTCATGATAAATGTATTGGTCTTTAAGTTGTCAAAAGACTCTTCATTATTTTGGAAGGAAAGAAATTCAAGAATCCCACAGTCCCTACACAAGACAAGCAATTCAAAATGTTATCAATTTAGTAGCAGCAGAAGTCAGACAAAAAAATTGGCTCAGCTAGTCTACAACAAAATATTACTCTGTCATTGTGGATTGTACACCTGACGATAGACATTCTGGTGACTTTAATAATGCATTTTGTAACAGCAACAATACCAACTACAAATGTACTGGTAGCAGTGAAGGTCAAAGAGTGTTTCTTGGAATTTACTGCCATAAAGATAGAAGGGCAACCTGGATGAAAAGAATGCTTTTTTACAAAACTTGGAATAAATTGGGATTGTTATAGCACTGTCCGTCATATATGTTATAATAATACAATGAATGGTAAAAATAAGAAAATGGAATATAACCACTAAGATAAAAGTTAAATATCCCCAGGTGAGCTTGCCATTGTGAGGTCTGAGCCTGCTTCTGACTCTGAAAATGAAACTTATTTGGAGTCAGAGGGGGGAAACGAAATTTGGCTAGGCGCTTCAGTCCATTTCAGCCTTGCCTCCAGATCTCAGCCTTGCCTAGACACCAACTCGTGTTGCCTCCAGAACCAAGCCATGCCTAGACATTTCAGCCAAGTCCAGTCTTGTCTCCAGAACCAAGCCTTGCCTAGATACTTCAACCCAGCCTTGTGTAGCCTCCATGTACCAGCCTGATCCAGCCTGTGTATGCCAGGGTGCAAATCTGAGTGTTCAGCCTCTAGCTCCCTCCAGTCTTGCAGTTTCAATCAGAGGATTGGCCGAGTTCTGCCTCGCTGTCTTGCCACGGTCTGACACTGCAGTGTTGCCTGAGTGTCCCTTACCACCTGGGTGGACGATTGATTTATACTGCCTAATCTATTGCAAGAACTTTTGCTATTGTAAATAGTTAATTCAATAAAGAATTGTATTAGTAATTCTGCCTAGCCATCTCATAGTCTGAACAGGACAGCCATTTATTTATGAGTGTAAATTTAATTATTTAACTTAGTAGTCTATGCTAATTATAAGAAATCTGCTGATATTATAATATCTGCCTTTTGTTCTTTATCACTGGCAAGTTCTAAAGCAATTTCAAGAAACATTCCATATCTTTTTAACCAAGAATGTATGCAAAGTATTGTTTTGATTATTCAAGTATAAATCTGTGTATGCAGACAAATACAATTATATTTTCTATTTCTGAATTAATTGAAGACTTTGTGGGATAGAGGAAGTGCTTATTGTTTCCTTTGAACAGTCTGCCCCAAGATCAGATGGTGCCCTCTCTGGTAGCATTGAGAAAGATGGGTAAGACAGCATTTTTTGAAGCTTTTAATCTAAATCATAATGATTGCCAGGGAACGCTACTGGTTTTATGAGTATTTATTAATACTGTGCATTTGTTCTATTGATTTTAGCTGTTGTGATGCTAACTACATAGAGTCTCTGGGGATGCAATGGAATATAAAAAGTATACATATATAAATAAACAAATAAATAAACAATTATTACATTATTCAGTTTTGACAGAATTCAGTGGCATTGTCAACAATAACAACCCACTTTCTGGAGACATGAAACGAATTTCAAGTAACTATTATTATAAAATACTGTGCAATGTACTTTTGTAGTTTGATACATATTTTAACAGACTATCCATCATTATTATATTATTATTATTATTATTAATTCATTGTCACAAATTAGTGGAATTTGAAGTTGTTCTTCGGAGAGGATGAAAACCATCCCATTTATGAAAAGAAAACTGCAGGGCTTTGTTCTGGGAAAAAGTTATAGCATTTAGAGGGATATAGATAACTTAGTATTCCCTTTGGTTTTAAAGCAAATTAGATGAAAATTACAAATTACATGTAACTTAGGAATGCAATATGTTCAATGATTTGTTTGATATTTTGAGTTTGTGAGTTCTCTTTACAACTGATGCCAACTGACAGTTCCTTCCAAAATATCCCAGCCCCCAAACTTGATCATTTATCAGATTCAGAACCAGACTGGCCTTTTGTTCAAGGAGATGCATATATCTAATGTTTAATTACATCATGAAAAGCTAGCTGTCATGTATATTAAAATACTACAAACTAAAGAAGAGATGATATGGAGTGGGTTTATAAATGAAGATTTGTGATGTAGGAATCTGACCACCCATACTATTAGTTTAATTTTGTTGGAGGTCTTCTTTCAGCTTGGTTAGGCAAACTTAAGGACTGCAAAGCCACTTGATTTTTGTGCCTTTTGTTCAAAGACTACAGTGTTCCTCCAACCCCCATCAGCCTTTGGGGACATTTACCCAGCTCTGCCTCCAAGCTTTAAATAGTATCTAGGGCCTGAATAGAAAGCAGACACTTTCAATTTCCATGCAATTTGCTTAGCTGTTCAGCAAAAAGTTCTCCCTCATCAAACAGGCAAATTGTGACATGAAAATGGAAAGTTGCAAGAACTCAGCTCTATTTTATGCCCTCTTTAAAGCAACTTTTTCAGAAAACCAGAGTCAGCATATCTGCCTCTGCCAAAATTATTTTTGACCTTGTCCATGTTTTGGTATAAAGTAAAATGGATGATTCTCATCTTGCTTTATATACATTTGTATAGGACTAGTTAACTGTACCATTTCTTGTTTCTAGCCAAGATTCACAAAGCTTGACTTATAAAGTTTGGATCTTTTTCTTCAAAAGTTTTATGAAGGGCAACTGTGATTGAAGGGCAAGCCAGTACAAGCGCTGAACTTTTTAATTCAAATTAAACTTGTTAATTGAATTTTAATCAATTAATTTCTCCTAGAATATTACTAATATGTGCAAATACCACTTGAAAGGCAGGTCACTACTCATCTATTTAATCCATGAGCCTGTAAATTGGTTGATCCACAACCTGGGAATCAATGAAAAAAAAATTACATTATCTCAAATGTTACACTGAAATTCGTATCTATCATCCAAATCTTATGTTACAGCTTTCAGCAAAAACAAAAAACAAAACCCTATCCCAGGTTTTTATATCAGAGTGTGTGTGTGTTTCTTTGCTTTATAACTTCTTCTGAATACTTAAAGAATACAAGTGATAAATAATATGAATGAATTAATCTTTCCTATATTTTCTACTATCAGCAACAAAATTGAAAGAGTGCTATTAATGAAGAAAATTCTATTATGGTAAATCCTCTCAAATCCAAACTCAAATGATTGAAAATCATACTATATATTTTTTTTGTATATCTTGACATCATTTCTCTAGTCTCCTCCATATCGTCAATATGATGATAGTGTCTGCTAGGTCTGGTGGGGGCATGGTGAGATGTGGTTTACATGCCATACCCTACAAACATATTTTTCAACGTATTTATTTCCACATATTTAGAAATATATTGGGGTATATAAAGCCCCATATATATTAATATAATCACTAGAAATCATGGAACTCATCTCTATGGTAAAAGATCCTGACCCAGCAACAGTAACATACTGAAAGTTCATAATTGTGTTTCATTGTGCATAGTTATTCAAACAGAATGTGCTCCACTGAGCTACTGTGTTTGGCTGATGAGTGTTTTACTTAAGAGAAAAGAGCAGATTTATATCAATATCAAACTAAGTTCAATTATTACATTTGCTATCAAGATTTATTTCAGGTAGCTTATCCATTAGATAGATTCTGATGCAGGGGCTCTATTAGTGTGAGCAGCATGATGGAAGAAGAAATTGCTTCTGTTCCATGTGGTTAATCTTTTTTTAAGAATTACTGTTGTCATCATATTGACCACCATGGTTTCATCCGTATTGGGAATTGTCAGACCCAACAGCCAGAGGTTCTTCTATGAAGTTCAAGTCCTCTAGCAGAAATTAAATTTGCACTTTAGATGACTATATACAGTGCATTAGCTTTAGGAGCTATGCAGGTCCTAGTGCTCAGTAGTTTCAGGAAGGGAGATCTAGGAAATATCTACAACAGAGAGATTCTCCCCTCTCAAAAGTCTGATTCCCGATAAAGGATGAAACAGGGAGTGCAGTGCCTCCTTGTAGTCAGTGTAACTGAAAAATATAATGTAAGATATACACTGGGTAAAAATAAAGAAATTACCTTTCCCCAAGAAGGGCAACAGAAGACCTATAAAATCCTGTACACATCTGTATCTCTCTGCTTTGATCTTAAGGGAAGGTAGATTGTATATCTTCAGCAAAGGATCGTTACCTTGTCGTGGTGCTGGAGCTTGAGCACCTCAATGATGCCATGAGCTAAACCGTGAAGGGTCACCCAAGACGGGAAGGTCATGACAGAGAGGTCAGACTAAATGCGATCCCTGGGGAAGGTAATGGCAGCCCACCTCAGTATTCTTGCCGTGAAAACTAAATGGATCAGTACAACCAGAGATATGTCGGTATACCATCGGAAGATGAGACCCCCAGGTCGGAAGATGGTCAAAATGCTACTGGGGAGGAACAGAGGATGAGCTCAACTAGCCCCAGACGTGATGACGCAGCTAGCTCAAAGCCGAAAGGACGGCTAGCGGCCGACGGTGCTGGTGGTGAACGGCGAATCCGATGTTCTAAGGATCAACACACCATCGGAACCTGGAATGTAAGATCTATGAGCCAGGCCAAATTGGATGTGGTTATTGGTGAGATGTCAAGATTAAAGATAGACATTTTGGGCGTCAGTGAACTGAAATGGACTGGAATGGGCCACTTCACATCAAATGACCACCAGATCTACTACTGTGGACAAGAGGACCACAGAAGAAATGGAGTAGCCTTCATAATTAATAGTAAAGTGGCTAAAGCAGTGCTTGGATACAACCCAAAAAATGATAGAATGATCTCAATTCGAATTCAGGGCAAGCCATCTAACATCACAGTGATCCAAATATACGCCCCAACCACAAATGCTGAAGAAGCTGAAGTAGAGCAGTTCTATGAGGATCTGCAGCACCTACTGGACAACACGCCTAAAAGAGATGTTATTTTCATCACAGGAGACTGGAATGCTAAGGTGGGCAGTCAAATGACACCTCGAATTACAGGTAAGTATGGCCTGGGAGAACAAAATGAAGCAGGACACAGGCTGATAGAATTTTGCCAAGACAATTCACTCTGCATAACAAACACTCTCTTCCAACAACCTAAGAGACGGCTTTATACATGGACTTCACCAGATGGACAACACCGAAATCAGATTGATTACATCCTTTGCAGCCAAAGGTGGCGGACATCTGTACAGTCGGTAAAAACAAGGCCTGGAGCTGACTGTAGTTCAGATCACGAACTTCTTCTTGCACAATTTAGGATCAGACTAAAGAGATTAGGGAAGACCCACAGATCAGCTAGATATGAGCTCACTAATATTCCTAAGGAATATGCAGTGGAGGTGAAGAATAGATTTAAGGGACTGGACTTAGTAGATAGGGTCCCGGAAGAACTCTGGACAGAAGTTGGCAGCATTGTTCAGGAGGCGGCAACAAAATACATCCCAAAGAAAGAGAAAACCAAGAAGGCAAAATGGCTGTCTGCTGAGACACTAGAAGTAGCCGAAGAAAGAAGGAAAGCAAAAGGCAACAGTGATAGGGGGAGATATGCCCAATTAAATGCAAAATTCCAGAGGTTAGCCAGAAGAGATAAGGAATTATTTTTAAACAAGCAATGCGCGGAAGTGGAAGAAGACAATAGAATAGGAAGGACAAGAGACCTCTTCCAGAAAATTAGAAACATTGGAGGTAAATTCCAGGCAAAAATGGGTATGATCAAAAACAAAGATGGCAAGGACCTAACAGAAGAAGAAGAGATCAAGAAAAGGTGGCAAGAATATACAGAAAACCTGTATAGGAAGGATAACAATATCGGGGATAGCTTTGACAGTGTGGTCGGTGAGCTAGAGCCAGACATCCTGAAGAGTGAGGTTGAGTGGGCCTTAAGAAGCATTGCTAATAACAAGGCAACAGGAGACGACGGCATCCCAGCTGAACTGTTCAAAATCTTGCAAGATGATGCTGTCAAGGTAATGCATGCTATATGCCAGCAAATTTGGAAAACACAAGAATGGCCATCAGACTGGAAAAAATCAACTTATATCCCCATACCAAAAAAGGGAAACACTAAAGAATGTTCAAACTATCGAACAGTGGCACTCATTTCACATGCCAGTAAGGTAATGCTCAAGATCCTGCAAGGTAGACTCCAGCAGTTCATGGAGCGAGAATTGCCAGACGTACAAGCTGGGTTTAGAAAAGGCAGAGGAACTAGAGACCAAATTGCCAATATCCGCTGGATAATGGAAAAAGCCAGGGAGTTTCAGAAAAACATCTATTTCTGTTTTATTGACTATTCTAAAGCCTTTGATTGTGTGGACCATAACAAATTGTGGCAAGTTCTTAGTGGTATGGGGATACCAAGTCATCTTGTATGCCTCCTGAAGAATCTGTATAACGACCAAGTAGCAACAGTAAGAACAGACCACGGAACAACAGACTGGTTTAAGATTGGGAAAGGGGTACGGCAGGGCTGTATACTCTCACCCTACCTATTCAACTTGTATGCAGAACACATCATGCGACAAGCTGGCCTTGAGGAATCCAAGGCTGGAGTTAAAATCTCTGGAAGAAACATTAACAATCTCAGATATGCAGATGACACCACTTTGATGGCTGAAAGTGAAGAGGAACTGAGGAGCCTTATGATGAAGGTGAAAGAAGAAAGTGCAAAAGCTGGTTTGCAGCTAAACCTCAAAAAAACCAAGATTATGGCAACCAGCTTGATTGATAACTGGCAAATAGAGGGAGAAAATGTAGAAGCAGTGAAAGACTTTGTATTCCTAGGTGCAAAGATTACTGCAGATGCTGACTGCAGTCAGGAAATCAGAAGACGCTTATCCTTGGAAGAAGAGCAATGACAAATCTCGATAAAATAGTTAAGAGCAGAGACATCACACTGACAACAAAGGCCCGCATAGTTAAAGCAATGGTTTTCCCTGTAGTAACATATGGCTGCGAGAGCTGGACCATAAGGAAGGCTGAGCGAAGGAAGATCGATGCTTTTGAACTGTGGTGTTGGAGGAAAATTCTGAGAGTGCCTTGGACTGCAAGAAGATCCAACCAGTCCATCCTCCAGGAAATAAAGCCAGACTGCTCACTTGAGGGAATATTAAAGGCAAAACTGAAATACTTTGGCCACATAATGAGAAGACAGGACACCCTGGAGAAGATGCTGATGCTAGGGAGAGTGGAGGGCAAAAGGAAGAGGGGCCGACCAAGGGCAAGATGGATGGATGATATTCTAGAGGTGACAGACTCGTCCCTGGGGGAGCTGGGGGTGTTGACGACCGACAGGAAGCTCTGGCGTGGGCTGGTCCATGAAGTCACGAAGAGTCGGAAGCGACTAAACGAATAAACAACAAGATTGTATATACCTTTCTGAGAGCTTGTTATCATCATAGAAGCAGAACATGAGTTCCCTCTGTGGAAAGGAGAGATGTCCAGGTTGGAACAGAGGAATAAAGTGATCTCAAGATTGAAGAGATTTTTATTTTATTTTATTTTATTTTATTTATTTATTGCCGGTACCCTGCAAACTGCCAGTTACACACCAAGAAACTTCTTGCCTAATTATGACACATGGAAACTGGCACGTCTGCCAGTCAAAGTATATATAAAAGGCAGGTCTCTTAGGCAATGGAGGAGGTTGCTGATATTTGTTGGATATTGCCAGAAGTGTATATTTGCTATGGGGATTGGATGGGCTATGTGAATCCAGGCATGGTTGGAGGAGAAATATCCATTGGAGGATCCTACAGAGAAAGCAGGATATGAAAGAGAAATCAGCAGAATGGACTGGCTGGGGGCAAAAACTGACTGGTGGGCAGGCATCGTGAGGACAGCTTCTCAAAGGTGCTGTTATTCCAAGAAGGTCAGGAAGGAAAAGAAAGTCTCATTTCCCTTTTCATTCACCCTCTCAGCTAAAAGCAAACCCAAAATGGGAAAGTACTGAAGCTGCCTAACAAAGTAGAGATAAGGAACACTTGTGGAATCAGGAATAGAGCAAGCAAGACAATTAAGAATCTGTAAGAAGCTCCATATCAATTGTCTGTATAGAAATGACTGTATAGTTTGTTGAGCTAAGGTTACTGTATAGTTTAGAACTATTTGCACAAATTGTTTACCTAAAAGCACTATAATAATAAACATCACTGTAACCTAGAGAAGAGTGTCTGTGTATATGGAGAGTTCCTGTTCCTTTTCCCACCCTCCAGCATGTATCTTCAATTTAAGCTGTGTTTGTTTGTTTTTTAATATAGTAAGCCAGACATCCTGGTATCTGCTCAGGCTTTATCTGAAACAGTGCTTTGCATTCCAGCAGGAGAGGCTGGAAGTAGGCCTAATATAATACTTACCTAAGCTCATTCAACATTTAGCAGTGCTATTTACCCCAGGGTAGAGGATATAGATACATAATATTGTTGCACCATCAAAGAAAGGAAAACAAGATCCAGTCTGATAATTAAGAGGAAACGGCAGACTCACTGTTTAATGAAGCCCAAAATAAATTCATGAATTGAAAAGAGAAACTACATTGTGTAGTAGCTACAAAAAAAAAAAAACCCCACACACGACTTCCATCTGTAGGAAAAGAAGAGATAAACAATTATTAGATAATCTATTCAGGAACTTCAAATGAACCCATACAGGGCTATACCCAGTAGGGCACTTTTAAATATGCAGACATCTGTTGAGTTCTGCATGCAATAAGCTAGGTTGCCTACAGACAACTTACTGTTCCTGATTTAAGCAGCTCCTTGTAACATTATTTTTGCTTGCTGCCATGCCTATGATTATTACAATTCTGCTGTTATTTACCTCACATTTATGCACATCCAACTAAAGGTTAACTCAACTTATTTCTTCCAGTAGATAGTTTTATGGGTTACTGTTAAAAGCTTGACGCTAAGTTAAAAGTGATACAAAGTTGAGTTAAAAGCCATGCAGTAAAGGAATCATAAGCAACTGCACAGAGTATTAATTCCTGAGTATATAATACTATAAATGAAATATGGCCAACAAAGCCAATAATGCTAATTATCCCACTATAAGTGAAGCAAAAAAGGAAAATAAAATCTAAAGGTAAGCCCAGATCTTTTTCAGGTATAAGTGATACTATACAATCATTATCATACATCAAATATTGATAACAGCATCATGCATTAACTATATTTTTAAAAGTTAAGAATAGATCCTTGAATAAACATCTCATGTAGAATAAAGATCTGCTTTGAAGTCATCTGAATGCATTTCTCTAAATATGTATGGTCCCTGTATATAGATTATATAAATGTTTATAATTGAAATGGAAGACAAAATGAATGCACCGTACATCCATTCATAGAACAACTAAACCATCCTTTTATTTCTGGATTGCAAAGGAAGGATTGGTAAATTGTAGAATATAAAGTTATAACTTCCAAGTTATAGAACACAAGTATGAACATGCATGTGCGTTTGTAGTGCATGTATATGAAAAGCCTATCAAGTGTGACAGTGAATGGGGATGAAGATTGCATATCATTTTTTTTTCTTTCTGCCCCAGTGTGTGAGATTGGGTGCAAGCCATAGGCTTTCCCTTCACCTATAGCAATGTAACATTAATCTAACTGGAATTCTTTTGGTGATTAATTCAGTATACAGACATCATAATATGGCTATACAAATTATATAGTTAAAATAAACCAGACAAAAGTCTATAAAATTTGTCTTCAAATTATTAAATAATAGTACTTTACCACAGTAAGGGCGCATTGGTAAAAAAAAAAAAAGTGTCAGCACGTTTAATTTACATTGTCTTGTGTTTACGTAATATTTGTTTATATTACTATTTGTGTTTACATATTAGAAGTTATATTTCATAGCAATTAATTTCATCCAGAAATATGATTGTGTTTGACACTTGGCTTAATCCAAGTGTGAATACTGTTGGCAGATGCTGGGAAAGCCTTTAGCCCAGGAGAGGTCAAAAAACACATTGGTCATGATATGGTGTGTTGCCAACTGCAGCCTTGCAGCTTGGCTTCCTTGCATTTTGCACAATGTACAAGGAGTCTTTTAACATACCAGTAGCACACAATTTCCCATTTTTACGTATCTCACAACCATTTTTCTTAAATGTTATGACATACCCTGTTGCAGCCAATTGTGCCACAAATAAAAGGTTTGATTGTAAATTTGGCACATACAACACACCTTTTACAGTTTCTCCTAAGCAGGATAAATACAAGTCACCTTGTCCCATAATTTTGGTCACAGACCCATCAGCCAAAGATACACTTTGTCTTTCAGTTTTAGACAGTGACACAAAAGAGCTTTTACAATTACATAAATGACAACTGGCCCCAGAATCTAACACCCATACATCAGAATTACCCTTCTCAGCAACCTGTGCAATTTGGGTTGTCTGAAGAGCCTTCTTCTGTGTTGCCCTTGTGTTCTTCTTCTCTGTCTTTCTACTCTTAGGTCTCATGGCACAGTCTCTTTGCAAATGTCCAGCTGAACCACAAGTGAAGCATCGCTGGCTTGCTAGCGCTGTGGCCTCAGGTTCCTTTCCCTTCTTTTCCCGGTCTTGCAGCTTTCCAGAAGAGATGGGGGGGATCTTTCCTCTCTCTTCTCCCATTCAGCGAGTAAGCGCTGTGTAACATATGATGGGGTGAGGTCTGTTTCAGGCATAGCCTCCAGGGTACAAATCAGCGTGTCCCACGTTGCATTTAGTGAGGACAGGAGGATATAGGATTTTGTGAGAGGTGTAAATTCCATTCCTCTCTCCTGCAACTCAACAAACAGCTGCTGAATATAATGCAGGTGCTCAGGAAGGCTATCTCCTTCTGCAAGGTAGGCTCTGTACAGCTTTTTCGTCAGAGTAACTTTACTCCCTGCTGTTGCCTTTACATATAAGTCTCTCAAAGCGTCCCAAAGTTGCTTTCCAGACTGCATGCCTCGCACGTGGACTAGCTGATTGTCCTCAACTCCCAAGATAATGGTGGCTCTAGCCTGCTCATCCTGTCTCAGCCATTCAGCACTGGGATGTTGGGGGGTTTGCTCACCAATTGGCAGCCAAAGATTCTCTCTGCGAAGATACATCTCCATCTTCAGGGCCCAATTCAAATAGTTGGGCTCTGATAGGTGCTCCAGAGGCATTGCTGAGGGCTGGGAGGTAGCCATGGCTTCTTCCTTCTTTTGCAAGTCACCTCAGCTAGCTTCTTTGTCCTGCAGACCGGCAGTTGCTGGAAAATCTCCAGGTGGCTCCAAAGAAAATCTTCACAGGTCTTTGCTACCTGCCTTTAAATTGTGCATGAGGTGTGGAGTTGATCTCTCTTTTCTCTCTGGGTTTTACTGGGCACATAACCTGTTGGCAGATGCTGGGAAAGCCTTTAGCCCAGGAGAGGTCAAAAAAGTCACACACCAAGCATTTCTATAAAAATAATTTATTTACAGAAAGCAAAAACAAAACAAAACATTTAAAGGACTTAGCTCCCTTTGGAGCAAGCCTTGCTTGCTACATATCGACAGAGAGAAAAAGAGGAAGTGAGAAAACAAGTCCGGGCAGGTCCTCTCCTCCCCCCATGCTATTTTGCATGAAGCACGTGCAAGGAGACAATCAAATACAAGCCCTTCACCTGGCCAAATGATTAGGTATAATAGTAGCTTAATCTGTTAGTAGGAAAACCTCAACAAATACAATCACAGTCTTTCTCTGGTTGGCCAAGTGGGCATTTCTCGTTATTTAAACTCTTCCCTCTCTGTTGGTTACTGATATTTTTCCACTTTATTACAATCACTGTATAAAATGGTGAGCCTGGTGAGCCTGCCTCAGATTCTCCAAAGTATGTATTGAGATCCTTGTAACCATTCTGAGATTTTTCCAGCACATTTAATTCTGGCTACAGACTGTTACCTCTTTCTGAACCCAAATTCCAACCCAAGAAAGCTATTTTTATGCCCACCCATTAACTTAAAGCTGTTACCTTTCAAAGGCTGGAGAAACAGCAGAGTAAATTAAAGAAAACTTCCTCAGGCATTAGTCTTGCCTGAAAAAATATCAGCTGATCACCTCTGGCTATTAACAGCCATCAGCTTCACAGAAGATGGTTACCTAGCAGCAAGAATACATACAGTATATGCCAACAAGAGAAACAATCCATGCTACTACTTTCATAGAAAAATAATAACCCACCTTTCAAATCATCTATGAGGTTGGATGGGGTAGACATTTAAGGATGATGAAATATCTTGAATACTGCAAGACCTAAACTCTTTTCTGTCCTCAACCAAATGAATTTCAGTTGAGAAAACCTCTAGTGAATAATACAACCCAAACAAGCCAATAGTATTTCATCTATTAAACTATAGAATGCTGAATTGCCAGCAGCCTTTGATGTAAATCAGTGGTCACCAGAGACTTCTTTAGAAAGTAGGATAACAAAATAATGTAGCCATCAGCCCAGAATGTTTTTTTTTGGGGGGGGGGGTAAAAAATAGGTAACTGTTAACATGCAGTTTTAGCTTCATATAATTCCACACCCTCATTATTGAAGAATACACTTCCTTTTGTTCTGAAGAGCTTTTAAAAAGAATATTGTTTTATCATTTTATTTCAAGGAGTAGCTACAGATACATAAATTAATAACAGGCAAGAATTTCTCTGACACTCACCTGTTTTCTCCAAGTTAATTTGGCAGGCTGGCTTCCCTTTTTATATAATGAGTTGTGCGATATTTAGCTAATTTTACGTGGGGAAAGGGAGTAGAAATATACACTAAAAGCCTAGAGATGCAGGGCCACACAAACCATTTGCAGCTACCCAAGATGTAATATACAAATTACTCTATGTCTGGACTTTCTCACTGATCATGAGAAAAGCTTCATGGGCAGGCTTGTTAGAAGCAGTCAGTGAGAAAATCACAAGGCTAGGTCTTCAGCAGATGCTATTCTATCATAAAACATCAGACTTGTGAACCATGTGTTATAGTCACCATTGCAGGCATTACTAACAGGAGGATCATTTATAAAAAAGGAACATACACTCCTTTTCAAATAGTGAATTGAAATGTTTTAACAGTATTTACTCTTCAATGGGAAAGCACCAGGAAACTGGTAAAAGTCTAATTGAGAAGTCTAAAATGTTCTAGATGGAGGTACCAGCAACCCCCTTCCAGATTGTTACCAAGAAAACTCTATGTCCATGTCCATGCAGTTACTGGATGTTGAGTTCAACTTAAAGGTGGCTTCATTTGCATAGATCTTATGTGCTTAGCTATTGTTTCCATATTTTGTACTTAAGAAAGTGTTGCCTTGCTAATAAGCTCTTCTGGACTTTTTCTTCTGATCATACTTTCTTCTATTCCATTCCAGCGAAATCCTGAATAAAAAGAACAATGTACTTCAGTTAACTTCCTCTGCTTTCTGTGTAGTTTTTGAAGACTTTATTATGTTCAGACATCTTCTTGCCTGTTTAAAACTTTATTTCCATCTCAGACAACTTTCTGATACTTCAATTCTTAACTTTTTTTCTTCCATCAGGACCTTCTTAGAATTCTGAACTTTGCTTCATCTATCCAGGACTAATCTGCCCCAGTTTATCTTGCTGATCTTTCCTTGTTTTAAACTTCTGGCTAGAACCTTTGACCAAGGGAGTTCTTTGCTAAAATTTTAACAACTTTCAAAAATGTTCAGTTGATTGACCAACCCAAATTGTACGTTGCTATCTTTCAGCAATGGCTTTTAAAAGGAAGATAGAAGCATAATAACCTGGATATAGACCTCAGCTCTCACAACACTCATTAGGCACAGAGATTCTACTATCCAAATCCTGCTAGCATGTGTGTTTTTCCACTCAAATACCTGGCCCAAAAATTATTTTAAAAACTAGCATAAGTAAAGAAGCTATTGAAAATAGAATACAGTGCAATCAGCATTACTTCTGTTTAGAAAAGACCTTATATTTACATCAAAAACCCTGTATTATAGAAATTTACATGTCAAATGATGAAAGTAGGGTGATTTGCCCTTTTTCTTTTTAGTAAAATGTTAGATATTGAGAGATGATACAAGTATCAATAATGATAATAAAATATTTAAAGGTCTTTCTAAAACACAACACCATCCAATTAATATAATATGTGAAGCACTTCAGATATTTATCAATCCACACATCCCTACCAGAAATGTCCTTTTTGCAACAGCCACTTAAAAAGCAGGCATGCTATCTCACACTACTATCCTACCATTACATTCTAACTTCTCTTAGACATTAGTCTCAAACACAGACATTGCAAAACAAAGACAAGTCAAAGTGTTTCTTGACACTATGACAAATATTAGGGCCTGTTTTGTTATTCTTTTTTATCCTCTGATTTTTTTAAAAAATGTATTAGCCTCAAAAATAGTAGTGCTTATCTGGTTTGAGGTTGTAATCAAGTTGTCTTTAACTCAAAGATGTAAATTTAGTCCAGGTGTTGCACACATAAGCAGACCCACCAAAGCAGAAAGCATCCAAAAACACAGCAAAAGAATCAGTGCCTAAATACAAATGGAGTCAAATCCCAAAGAACGGACTAAGCTCTTAAGATTTCTGGTCAGAAATCCAGAAAGATCTTAGTAGAACAGCATTGTTCCAACAATCTTACAAAGCCTAGCTGCTCCCTAAATGCTAGCAGCACCTGAACCGACCCATCATAGCCAAGTCTAATCAGATCAGGGTTTCTTCAGCAGGTTATTCTTGAGTAGCCTTGTAAAGTCCAGATGTTTATCAGTATAGCTGAGAACTTGTATATGTTTCTGTCTTTTACTCATACCTCCTTAGATACAAGTGTTCTTGAGGGTTGGCAGGAAGAAGCTCCTTGACTAGGTAAAAAACTGCTGTATGCAGGAAAGAGACAGTGGGACAAGATTCAGCATGACTACTTCTTGAGCTGCATCCTCCTTATTATCTTTAACATCTATTTTAGTTTAGTTATTTAGATGTCAGATTTATAAGGCCGCCCAATTCCATGAAAACTCTGGACAGCATAAAACATTAAAAACAGCAAGGAACAATGTAACGAAAAGAAGAACACTGACACACATACATACAACTACTTTCTCGGCATGTTATGCAGCATATCTCCAATCAGTAATGGTAGTTGTTAAATGATCTACAATAAATCATTTTCTCTTAGTATTTCCTGTTTCTTTGTTTCCATGTATATAAGCACATGCTAATGCGAAACTTCCTAAGTTTCTGCTGAATGTTTTTGCTTTGGCTTGGGAACAAAACTTTGCAAGGATGTACATTGAAAAGGCAAGTCTTTCAAGGTCAAGGGCTTAGTGCTATTTCCTGGGACTTGCACGTTGTCATGTGGGATGACAGTGCCTAATGCGAAGTAATTACATTTTCAAGTTAAACATTTAACAGTTACTGACACAAGGTATTCTTCTAGGTTTTGTTAAATTTTCTTACTGCTGCACTAAATCTTCTTACTATTATCTTTCTTGTAACATACTGTATTTCTAACCAAGATGTGCAGACTTAGAGAGACATTAACAGAAAGATCATTTCTTTGCTCTCCGGTAACAGTGCATGAAAACTAAGTCTGTTGCACTTTTTCACAAATCAAACTGGTGAAAATTGTGAGGGAGACGGAATTATCCGTCCTAAATAATACAGTCCCCCATTGGGGGGAGATTGGCAGTGACATAAATTTAAATAAATAAATAATGGTAATATAGGTAAATATAGTGGATTTAGAAATCACGCCCCCCCCCCTTCCTCTCTAGCATTACACTGTGCAGTACATTTTCAAGACTTTTCCATGCTGAAGCTCTTCACTCTGAGGAAGTACTAACCATTACTGGGCTTTCCCTGAAGTAAATAGGTGAACTTTACCCGTGAAGATTTCAAATGAAAACTATGGTTGTGAGCCCACTAGCTTATGCATCTAAATTCCTTTGAAGATAATGAATCCTAGCAAACATGGATAGTGGATTATGACAAAACCATTCTAATCAATCTAAAATCACCTTGAGTTTAATTGGAAAATATAGCCTAACACACTTTCCAATGATGAAAGGATATAAACAGTTCACTCACAGAGCCGTTTTTGTTGTTGTTGTTTTTCAAAATATGTTATGTCACTTTGAAATAAAATCTGAAGTTTCTGATTTTTGTGGAGACATACAAATAGCATTTATTGGAAGTTGGCTTGTTTTCATTGTATTTATGATTTTGGTTCATGGCCATGGCTTCCAGGAATGGCTTGAAAACCAACATTAATTGGGTGACATCTGGAATATTTCAATGTGCAGACAACTCCCCTACCAGAAATTCCATCACATTTTAGTCAGACTCCTTCCTGGCTATCCATACAGCAGAGGGCAGAGCATTCTGAGAAAAATTATGCCTGCAACCACATACCTCTATTCCCTTTCTTCCACTTTTAATAATAGAAAGTCTAGATTCATATGGAGTTTTTCTTCTGAAATAAAGAGTGACAAAAACACCTAACTCCACCTAAAAGAATATAGAGGAGGAATGCTCTAAGAGCTTACAAGCAAACAAGGGTTTATAAATTTACATCAAGTATTACTCTTGTATACAGGAGAAAAAAAGGCCTTTTTACTTTAAAGGCCTTCTTTGCTACATTCAATATGTTTACTCTAATAAAAAGCTTTGTATTTTTTTAATAAAGTGTCATCATCCACTCAGTGAAAGATGAAGCATTTAAAGTTCCAATAAGTATTATACTCTCAGTAGAGCAAAAAATAAAAAAACAAAACACCTAAAAATATTTTCCATGTGACATAACTCCTTAACCTCTGGAAATAACTCTGTAACTTTCTGAAATATAATAGGCTTCTTACTTAGGACTACCTTCATTATATGCCATTTTCATATACAGTACATTTCTTAAAAAACTATATGGGTAGAAAGGAAGGTATGTCTTTTCTCTTGAAACTGTAAACAAACCAATTGTACCAGTCCAATTGTATAGATTGGTTTATAGAGACATCTCTGTAATATCTGCAATTTTCAAATTGTGCAGAAAAACACAAAGAAGTGAATGCTTTCTTGAACACACTTCATGAACTCCCCTTGTATAAAACTGCTTCTTCTGTACATCTGAAATCTAGGAAACTTTATACTCCTAGAGAGGCCTATTATATCTACAAACTCCTAATTCCCCTTTTTTTCCCCCAAGTTACACCATTTATTGATTTCTTTTTTATTGTCAATGGGAAGACATATGAAATTTCAGATTTTATTGTTTAGATCATAATCAAAGTAGGTAGTCTCCAAATGGAATAACAGCTCATTACAAAGGACTAGAACAGAGTCCCCAATAAAGCTTATAATTGGTACATCCCCTTTTAAAAACCATTAGAGACCCATCATTTATTTGAATACAATTCTTTTGTGGGTACCTGATTAATACAGCTTCTAAACATCAGCTAATTGCTTGGTGTCCTTCTGAAAATGTAGTGCTTTTTAGTTGTTCTTGTCTCATTTATGCTCTAGAGATATATGTCAGATATTTATATTAATATTAAAATTGGAAAAGGGTTGCAAAGAAGCATGAAGGATAATATAGTAAGACATCTCAAGAGCAAAAGTACCGTAATCAGTGCCAGCAAGGCAGTTCTGATTATCAGAAATTTGGTTTGTTTATAGAAGTAGCAGAGTGACAGCTTCTGAAGGCCAGAGCAAGTAGCAATCACAAGGAAAGGGGTGAGCAAGTATTGGGTCAGCTCATCTAGTTAGAAAAAAAACACCATCAAAATAATATGTATTGCCCTTCACAGAGAATGAAAACAGTAAATCTGCTTCCTCAAATGGAAGCAATTATTAGAAGAATGAACATTCCAATTCTTCCCATCCAAAGTGTACACTCAAGGTATTTTTGAAACTCAGAGAAACCTGAAAACAAGATACTCAGTTATTATCTATCTATCTATCTATCTATCTATCTATCTATCTATCTATCTATCTATCTATCTATCTATCTATCTATCTAATCTATTCTTCCTTTCTCCCTTCCTTATACCCTCCCAATCTATCTGTAAGAAAAAACTGAACAGCATGAGACCACATTTGGTATGGGAAGACAAAACTGAGTTTTTAATTGGCCAGATCAGGCTAGGGGTTGCAAAAGAAAAAAATCCAGAAACATTCCCTTGGTGTATTGCTATGGGAGTTCACTTCCCTCAGACAGTTGCTGACTTCTCTTCTATGAGCCACCTGCCTCCTAACATGACCCAGGGCAGAGCAATTATTACAGGTTGGAAAGAATGCCGCAAACCATGCAAGCCTTCCCTTCTTTGTAGTATGTTATAGTCAACAGTGCTGTAAATAGAGTACATCAGGAAACTCACAATAATGAAATAATATCTGTTCTTATATTCTAATTGATTATCTTTACTGCCTGGAAAGAAAGACATTATTCTAGCTGATAATTTCAACTATGGAATTACATTCTGGAGGAGGAATCCTCCATGTATGCAAACCAGACAAATTGTTCCCTCCTTAAAAGACTGGTCTTTTGTAAACAGCATTGCTATTGTGTTCTTTCAGCTACAGATTTATCTAAGGTCAAATTGCTACTTGAACTTCAGTGAATATTAACATTTAAGCAGGGAGGTGCTTATTGTCTCCAATAGAGGTATTATTCATTGCCAGCTCAACAATATGCTTGATAGCCTGTTCAGAACCCCAGAGAATACTGATATGAATTTTGCATCTGCCATATCTAGGGCACCAAAATTTATTTCTTTTCCCTCCCTGCAGAGGAATGAAAAGGAAATATACAGAGGCAGGAAAAGGAGAAAGGTAAAGAAGGCAGACTCTGACTATAGAATTGTCCATGTCAGAGGCTTGCAGCAGAGAGAAATTAAGAGAGAGCAGCAGTGGTAACCACTGATCTTCTTGTTACAACTTAGGCAGTGATGAAGATGTTTGTGAATGCTACTCTGTGGAAATGCAAAGGAAGACCAGCTATGTTTAAAGGAAAGGCCTACAGGGTAAGTTGCAGTTTGTGCCTGACAGAAACCCTAAAATGGAGAAGGCCTATTAGATTGATAGCTATGGAGTTAAGATTGATGGAACTTTTACCAAAGGGAGAGCCAATTTGGTGTAGTGGTCAAGGCGCCAGGCTAGAAACCAGGACACTGTAAGTTCTAGTCCCACCTTAGGCACAAAGCCAGTTGGATGACCTTGGGCCAGTGACTCTCTCTCATCCCTAGGAAGCAGCCAATGGCAAAACATTTCTAAAATTTCCCTCCCAAATAAACTGTGGGAACTAATCCACATGGTCACCAGGAGTCAAAACTGAAGGTATAAAGTTGTTTTGATGTTCTTGCATTTTACCAGGAAGAGTGGCTGTTGAAGTAATGCCTAAGGTGTTGCACAATCTCCTGCGAGAAAGATTGGCAGTGTCAGCCTTCCCAGGTAGACCAGATAGGAAAGACAACCAGATGAGCTAATTCTACTTTATTGTAAGGCTACATTAACAGAATCTTGCAAGTCTGAAAGTACAAATCTCCTGCTGTCTATTTTATAGCCTAATAAGTTAGGGAGGTTCTTTTCTGAATTTCTTTCTCTGCCCGTGCAGCTGCAGCTGTGGGCTATGCCCTCTCTTATCTAATCATTCCCTAGGCAACATCTCCCCCCCACCGCCCCATCTCCCAAGGTCATTCACACATATCATTACAGGCTTCCAGGTATCATGGTTTTCCCATTATGGCACTCCATTGGGCCTTTTGTTTTCCCACTTTCTTTAGAAAGATTGCCCAGATTGCACTGAACACAGCAGCATAATTACCAGAAATCAGCATGGGTTTGTGAAAAATAAATATTGTCTTACCTCGCTGCAGGTTAAACCGCTGAGCTGCTGAGCTTGCCGATCGTAAGGTCGGCAGTTCGAATCCGCGTGATGGGGTGAGCTCCCGTTGCTAGTCCCAGCTCCTGCCAACCTAGCAGTTTGAAAACATGCAAATGTGAGTAGATTAATAGGTACCACTTCGGCGGGCAGGTAACGGCGTTCCGTTCAGTCATGCCGGCCACATGACCACGGAAGTGTCTATGGACAAACGCCGGCTCTTCGGCTTTGAAACAGAGATGAGCACCGCCCCCTAGAGTCAGACACGACTGGACTTAATGTCAAGGGAAACCTTTACCTTTACCTTCCTTAGGATATTGGAAATGCCATAAATATATTTTGACTTCAACAAGTATTTCATAATATGTTGATTAGGAAACTAGTTAAATGGGGTGGATGATGGCATGACAATATTACCTATCTATGTATCTACCTGATTCAAATATATATTCAAAGAGTGCTCATTATAGTTCCTCATTAACCTGGGAGGAGGTATTAAGTAAGATGCTACAAAGTTCAGTCCTGGGTACGAAGAGATGGAGGAAGGGACTTCTTTTCATATTTCCAGATGATTCAAAATTTGATCAGTACCTCATACTCTAGAAGAAATAAATTTTAAAAGATCTTAAGATGCAGAAATAGGCTAAAAACAAAATTACATTTAACAGAGATCTGTATAAAATTCTTCACTTAAGAAAGAAAATTCAAAGGCCTAGGTATAGATTGACTTGGTATAGGTATTTGTGAAAAAGATCTTGGAATGACAAATGATTATAAATGGAATATGAGTCAGAAGTTTGATGTAGCTGAAAAAACAAAAAATACTATATTTACAATAAGTCTCATCAACTGAAATATAATTTCAAAACCATTGAAGTATTTATGCCACTTTATACTGTTTCGATCAGACCGTATCTTGAGTATTGTATCCAGTTCTGACCACTACTTTAAGAAGGAGTCAGAGAAACTGGATCAGCCTCAGAGTACAGAAATAAGATTGACCAGTGATTAAAAACTTTCCTATGAAGAATATGAAAGAATCTATGTATGTTCAGGTTTAGGAAAAGACTGCTGAAGGGGAAAAGACTGCTGAGGAGGATATCCATTCAAATAGCTGAATGGATGCTATATAGAAGGTCAAGAACACTTGCTTTGTCTTATTCTAGAATGCAGGATCTAATAATGAATTTAAGTCACAGGAAGGCAGATTCAGATTGAATGTTAGGAAAAATTTCCAACAATAAGATGCTTAACAGTGATGGACTCTCATTCAGTGGATGTGTTCAGTCAAATACTAGACAGCCATTTCCCTGCAATGCTTTAAATTAATTCCTACACTCAAGAGCAGATTGGATTTGATGGCCTAAATGTCCCCTTCCTTCTCTATGATATTATGATTATTTTTTTTTAAAGTCTACCATGTATTGTCAGTGTCCCAGATATTTAGTTAGAAGTAACTGGAGATCTTTGATGCTGATTTTCTCTCCCACACATTGGTATTAGAAGAAAAAAAAATTGTGTACACTCTTGGGTCACTGTTTGCATCTTTCTATCTTCTTCACCGAGCAACATGGAAGCTCTTGTTCCTCAGCCTACATAACAGGCAATAGCGATGTTTTTATATAACCTCACTAATTACATAGCCCTTAAAATGCTTCTGTACAGGAACCAAAGATAGTTCCTCCAGCAAAAGTGTGACTCTTCTCTTTTTTTAAAGTTGGCACATAGTTATTAATGTTCCTTTGGCTGACAGATGTAGTGGGCGAAATGAATTAAGGGAAAAAAAGGAGAATGAACCAATCCTTTCAAGCTAAATAGGAAAGAGAGGTGAGAAAGAATTGGAAGTGAGAAGATTTGATTTGTAAATACATTGTTCAGATTTAACAAACTGTTGTTCATTGTTTGATTGTAAATATTGTAAATATATTGTTCAGATTTAACAAACAAAATCTAACTACTTCTGTGTTGCTTTGTTCATGGTCTACACCTTTTCCCACTGAATACAACTTTGTGCAAATTATTTCAACAACCTTTCTTTTGAATGTCTTTGGAGAATTTCATTTTGATGGTTGGGGGGGGCATCTTTTACTATTTAGAGTAGCAATGACAGAAAACCCTGGGCATGTTACAAAAGTTGCATCCCTCTCCAGGAAGAAATGTCTGAAACATTGCCAGTTTTAGGCTTATCTCCTGCCAAGCAGCTTCTCCGAAAGCACTGCAGGTGTCCAACATCCAGCTTGAAGGGAGTAGCAGGTGGAGGCACCTTCTTTGTCGAAGAATCCCTGACACTAAAGAAAATCGGTGGTTTCAGAAATAATTAAGTAGGGAAAGTGGAGCCATAATGATGAGGTTGCTGAAAGCTCCAGCTTGCATATCAGGAGAGACACCCAATATCTCAATAATATTCCTCTTCTTACCTCTAAAAGTTAGCACAAGCTATAGTTTGATCATCCTGCAAATCAGAGGAAAAGCTGGATAGCAAACTTGATTATGCACTGAATATAACACATTCATCTCAAATAAAAGAACCTGAAATTTCAGGTCACAATTGAGAGCTTAGGCTATGCCTTCCTTATACTAAAGCATTAGTTGGCCTGATATTTTGCTTGTTCAGAACATGTAAAATCTAGAGTATTTCCTCTAAAAGGATTTGACCTCAAATCTGAATGTGTTATGTTCCGTATGCTTTACAATTAAACCAGAATATAAAGAACAGTGAGAAATATGGCAGTCTTGTTTGTGCCACTGAAGCAAGCTTTTGGTTCAGTTTGAAAAAGTGGATATACCTAATTGAGTATTGTTTGGAGCAACTTGAAGAAATGTCTGTTCTCTGTTCCAATTAACATTGGGAAGGACATGAAAAATAAGTAGAGGATTCTTACCTTTTCCAATTCTTTGGAGCTAATCTAAACCAATATGGATTATACTTATTGTTTTATTGTGATTGCTATATTCACATTTCAGTTACAAACAGAGTAAACTAGACTCAAGTTTATTTGCACTTTTTTGCAAACTTGCCTCTAGAAATGAGACCCTAAAGTCTCTGTTTTAGAATAGCTAGAGGAGAACTGTAACAGAAGAGAGAATAGAAGAAACATTGATAGGAAAGATAAGAGCATGTTGAGAGATAGGAATGCCAGTCAAATAGAGGGGGAATTATTTAGTGATAAAGAGGTTGTATAGTATTTGCTAACAAATTACTACTATTTCAGTTAATCAGATAATTTGGTTATGAGGCTTTTTTTCATTGTTTTTATTGAACTATGATTAACAAACATTATTAAGTAACTAAATTAACATAAATCCAAGATGCATAGAGGAAAAAAAGATATAGAAAATGCAAAAAAATCTACTAAAAAGTAAGTAAAGAGACAGATATTTTGTATGTACAAATTTATCATATATGTAAAATATTAACATGTTATGGTCTATCACTATTGAGGTATACCATAAAATCCATCCAGATTGGATAGAATTGTGGTTCCTACCTCTGAAGTTTCATCATTTTAGCTTTGTCTGTACTGTATTTTTTTCTAATGTGGCAATTGAAGAGGCCTTGTTAATCCACATCTCAATTGTTACATTATCTAGAGTTTTCCAATGTTGAGCAATTATTATTTTAGTTACTAAAATTAAATAAATAATGTGTTCCTTATTTTTAAGCTTGAGGTTTGTTCCTGTAAATAAATGCAGTAAGCCCAGCGCTGGGGAGCATTCAATTCTTTGTTTAGTAATGGTACTTATTTCCCAAAAACTTTTAGGCCAGAAGACCATAAGTCTATCACATGACCACCACAAATGAAAGAACAATCTTATTTTTTTTGCAACCTCTCCAACATTTGGCAGAATAATTTTGATATATATGTGCCAACCTGACTGGAGACAAGTGTTAGCGATATATAATCTTCTACTGCAGTTCTTGCACTGAAGCTGAGGTGAATTCATACAGTTACCATAATTCCTGCCAATTTGTCTCCTGTAAAAATTTACCAAGATCAGTACCCCAAGTCTCCTTTAAACCATGGAATGGATCTCCTTTTTCTAATTGCAATAATAATCTATAAATTTTTGAGATTGTTCCTTTTCATTGTTCTAAGTAGTTAAATATTAAATTATTGAAATTGGTATAAGGCCATGTTGCTGAAGCTCTAACATTTCTATTGCCCAAAAGAGATTTGAGTTGATACCAGAAGAACCATGGTAATTTTTCACCTGTTCGTTACTTTATCTGATCTTTATCAAGAGGTTCCCTATTATTATAAAAATATTTTATCTGTAAAGATTGTATTCTCTCAAAAAATTCATTTTAGCCAAACCATAATGATTATCCTGATCTATATATGTTATTAAAGGAGTTAAAGGAGAAATATACATTATCAAAGCTATGTATTTACTCTTCCAAACTTGAAGCATCATTTTAGTGAAAATACTTTCAATATATTTTATTATAGAAAACTATTTTGGGTGAAATAATTCTAATTTATAGAATTATTTGGCTCTAATATAGTTTCAGTTTTAATCCATTGTTTGAAAGAGTCTTCCACAATGAATGGAATCATATGCCCTAACTCTGCCACTTGATAAATTATCAAATTGAGCATACCCTAGCCTCCCTGTTTCTGAGGTCTATGTAAAATCCTTTTTTTCATTCTCATTTTTTTTTGCATGAAAGCAGAAGTTTTCTTTTCTTTTTCCTTTTTTTTTCTTTCCTTTTTTTGTTTTGTTTTGGCCAATGTCTTACAGCCTGTTCTGGGGTTTCCACTAGGAGACACTGAAATAAAAAATTGAACCTTACAAGGATTTTTATTTTTACCACTTCAATTCACCCTATAATGTTGAAATATTTTGTAGCCCAGTTTTTCATTTCCCTGTTTAATTTCTTCCATGTTGGTATATAATTATTAATAAAATTTTATTAATATTTTAGTTATAGTGATGCCTAAATATTTAAAATATTTATATACTATTGGAATCCCTATAGAAATTTCCTTTCAAATTTTTGAAAAAAACATCAAATGTGATTTTTGAAAATTAACTGATAGTCCTGACACTTCTGAAAATTTGTCTATTGAGTTCCTTCTTAACATAATCAGCTGAATGGGAAGCATTTGAGGTGATGATATGGTTGTGAAGTAAATAAGATTTTAATGTTTTTTAACCACTGATCTATGGTTACAGTGGAACTCACCTAACCATTTGGGGTGAGGAATATTAGCCAAGGATCTGACAAGAAGAGTAGTATTGCATTATACCATTCAGTCAGAGGTGGCAGCTGGTTAGCACTGAAAGAAAACTGGAGTCTGTGACTTTATCCTTCCTATATCACAGCAACTTTGGGCACATGCATGATAAGACCACATTCATGGTTTTGTGTGGCGTGCATGAGATTGCATTTCATAAGTAGGTATGGCCCATGAAGTGAGCAGAACCAACAGAAGAAAAGCAAAGTAAATGGTGATAGGGACAATAATCTAAAGGTTACACCAAACCTCAGAAGAGATTTATCTGCAACTTGTGAGTCATTCCCTATGCTAATAAAAGGGTCTTACTGCTGGTATCAGAACTTAGATAAATTAACTTCAATTTGTTTTTGTTTTCATCTTGCCTTTATCATCTTTGTCAAATCACAAGCATATTTAAATTCCTTGATAATGGCTAGCTCAATCCTTTAGATCCTATCTTGCTTGTTGTTGTTGTTTGTTCGTTTAGTCGCTTCCGACTCTTCGTGACTTCATGGACCAGCCCACGCCAGAGCTTCCTGTCAGTTGTCAACACCCGCAGCTCCCCCAGGGACGAATCCATCACCTCTAGAATATCATCTATCCATCTTGCCCTTGGTCGGCCCCTCTTCCTTTTGCCTTCCACTCTCCCTAGCATCAGCATCTCTACTTTTCCAAAATAGTGGGACCAAACTATGCTCAGTAAAACATCTCCAAAATAAACTTTTGTCAGTGAATCATAACTTAAACAAAATGTTCCCTTCAGGCTGCAACCTGTCATGCTTATTGTCAATCTCACAGCAAAGTCATCTGACAACCTATTCATGTGAAATTTCAATTTATACTGCCATTTTAAAAACAATGTCAAAAATGATGTTATTATAAAAATGCAAGTAAAGCTGCAGTTTAGCTTCTAAAATTGCTCTTGCAAGCACATTTCTTTTCAAAACTCAGAAGTAAGCTTGAAATGTGTCTATTGACCAAAAAATATCTGAGAAGTTAATTTTAACTTTTATCTTTTTGTTCTCTTTTTAGGATGTGGACTACTATCTCTTTCCCTTGAGTATTACTGACAGTACAAAAGCTACAAATCAAAAGCAACCCTTCAAAATGTAGGGTCAATAATGTCCCTTTTAATCTGTTCTTAAATGCTGGTCTGAATGGTTCTGTCAGCAGTTGCTGGGGTTCAAACATCATGCCAGTCTTCAGACAGAATACCCTTGTGGAATGCAGCTGTAGAAGGTACAAAAACGCTCTCCAGTCTATGAGGCAAATTATATTCCTGATGCCCTGCTGCTCCATAAAGCAGCATCAGCAAAGCTTCAGGAAGAGAAATGGACTACTCTTGAAATGAAATGTGATACTGGTCCTACACAAGCACAAAAATGAGGCATTAGAAGATCCACCACTTCAGACAGCAGGTCAGCAGGTAAAGAATGAACTTGAATTCTGCAATGACAAAAATCCCTGCAATCTATTATTATTATTATTATTATTATTATTATTATTATTATTAATTTTTATACCACATCTTTCCATCAAGATGCTCCTACTGGCTTTAGTCTAAAGGAGGAGGAGGAGGAGGAGACGACAACAAAACACAGTCATCCTGGAATAATAATATAGATTAATTACTACTGACAGAAAGAATTGCATTAAAAGTTTTAAAAGTGTTGGAGGTATGGGGACAGTTGGTTTTATAGAAGAAAGGGTGGAAAAGATCTGTACATGCAATATACAGTGTGTATCACTACAGCACTAAACTGTGGTACCTGGGTGGCCCCATTAGAAGTTAAGCCATTATGGTAGAGCTCTACACGTTCAGAAGATGGGAAATAGGTTTGTATTTCACAAGGGAAAGCTATGCATGTCAACTATAAAACCACATATAGTGAGCAGTGGGAGCCTAGTTTAAAAACAAAACAAAACAACAACAACAACAACAACAACAATAATAATAATAATAATCTTTCTCCCCACTCAAACATACATCTCATGGCTTATTTCTCTGCAGCTGATATTTAGAGCCTCATTTTACCTATACAAACTGTGTTTTGAATTGAGCTCCCAAAAAAGAAAAGTACTAGCTGCTTGGAGCTGCAGGTTTAGCTACATGACTCTAATACTTTTAAAACTTTTAATGCAATTCTTGTTAATGGTTTTCCTACTAACAGATTAAGGTGCTATTGTATCTAATCATTTTGGCCGGGTGCAGAGGTTGAATTCAACTGCCCCCTTTTCGAATGTTAATTATTGCACCTGGGGGAAGGAAACTGCCCGGACTTGTTTCAGTTCCTCTTTCTCTTGTCTGCCGGCATGTAGTCAGCCAGGCTAGCTCTCAATGAGAGCTAAGTCCTTTAAATATGTTTTGCTTTCGTTTTGCTTTCTGTAAATAAATTATTTTTATAGAAATGCCTGGTGTGTGTGACTTTTCCGATCTCTCCTGGGCCAAAGGCTTTCCCAGCAATCTGCCAACAATTCTCTCTGTAAGTAGTAATTAATCTATATTATTATTCCAGGATGACTGTGTTTCCCCTATTCATGTAGTCCTTTTGCCCTAAAACTGCACCCATCCTACTTTATTTATCACATTTAATTGAACTCTTTGCTATGAAGTTCAGTGAGTGGCCATCAGCAAGTAACTATTTCCATGGGCCCATGAAGAAAAAAATCCCATAGCAACCTCACCCTATTTATTCTTGGATATGAGCTGACTTACAGGAAGTTGTACAATAGTTCTAACTTATTTTTAAAGCAATGAGGCATTTAGCTGATATGACAGTTCCTGAGAGCTCTTTGAGATCTAAGCAAGGACCTATTTCCAGGATATGTCCTTTCTCACAGTGGCTGACAGAAGCCAATGGAAAGCAAGCTACGTGCTTCTAATTCTGGATGTTATAGCTATGATTATTAGTAACTATTTATCTTTCATGTACTTCTTATAGAATTCTGGGTTCAAACAAATCTATATCATTCATATTAACCATTTGTTACATTATTAATAATAGTGACAATAACATTCTAGATGTCTTCTGTTTTCTATTGCCAGATAAGGAAATCTCAGGGAAACAGTTCTGGTACTGCCTGTGTTAGTGGGGTATAATAGTTTCATGATTGCCTTCATTAAAATGGCATCTGTTATGCAGCCAAAACTCACTGCATTATTTCCTTCCTGAATGTTGATTTAACTGAAGGCTTTAGTAATCATACTATCCTACTGTCTTTTCGTCTCTGGTTCCATGATTTGCTCTGCCATTTTGCAAATCTTATTTTGATTTGGATAATAAACCTCTTAAAGTCTATAAAGCAGATGGTACCTTTTGTCACTTCCATAGGGATCCAGGCTATGATCTAATTTGAAATTCCCCTGTTGTGTACAAAATTACTTTTTGCTGCTGTTGCCAGCAGAGGGGAGAAGGTTTAACCATTGTTTATTTGCATACATGGCAGATTATTATTCTGGAGATAGTAACAGGTTTACCAACTTTTTACAATAATTCTATTAAAAGATAAATATCATAATTCTAAGTTATAATTTGAGTTAAATTAATTTCTTTTAAAATCATAGAATCACCTGAAATGAGAAGGCATATTTTAATTCCTTGCCATAAGAGAACATTTCCGCCAATATCTTAAACATATGGATATCTTGATCCTTAAAATGTAGCACCTTCGTGAGGATAATTTACAGAGTATATTCACAAAGTTGTTCATGGTGATTGAGAATGGGATGGTAAATAGCAAGATGGTAGTAAACTTCTGTCCAACAGCAAAAATTCTGTAATATGGATAACATATGGGTAATTTTTCGAACCATAAAATTTTAGTATTTCTTTAAAAAAAGAAAAAGTAAAAACTTGTGATGAAATCTTGTCAACAAATTTCTACAAAGCAAGCTTACTGGTTTCTCTATAATTATACCTGAAACAAAGCTGAAAGCTGAGACTTATGTGGCAATTCACCTATTATATTTTTCTTCTGTTTTGGGATATTAAACTCAATATTGTAAAATATAAATAAAAAAGCATCCCAAAATGTATTTATAATCATAGAAGTTTATCAACAAAATAGCCAGGATGCATATAAAAGCCCCTTCAGACCTTCAAAACTCTGAAATTCCTCATGCAAGGATAAGGACAATGGGGTATGGCTATCTTCAGCAAATATACTTTCACCTTTTCAGATTACAGATAAAGGCATCCTGTGAGTGTCACACCAAGTGTTGTAGGAGATATGTTGGGTGATAGAATTTTCCAGGACAGAAATGCTGAATACCTCAATCACCAACTGCCATTTAGCCCAGAACATAAGAAATGATAGCAGGGTTTCTGTGGGAAAGATGAGAAAAGGAAGCACAAAGAGTAAACTGTGAGTTTATAACAAGGAGTTGAAAGTTCACTCAGTTAGTGGGCAATCAACTGTTTTAGTGGTGTCTCTTTTAGTGCATAATAAAGATTCCTTATTAATTGTACTATATCAAATCTCTGAGAATCTTCAGTCAAGTTCAAGCCAGTTAAGGGTGGGATCCCAACAAGAGTGAATTTTCTCCACTGAGACTTGACTCAGTGGAGAAAAACAAATCATGTGATGTCTAAAGGGTTGGTGAAAATAAATTGTAACCATTAAAAACTATTACAATTGACACATAGCAAGGGTTCTAGTCACAGTCCTAGATAGAATTCACATTTGATGGCATTGGACGGAATCTCAAATACCATCAAATGTGGCTTTTGGGTCATCTCTAAACCAAACTAAACAGAGAGAAGGTATGCTTATCTAGAACAGATACCCATATGAATGTTCTGAACAAAGATTATTTGCCTGATCAATCAATAGGGAATAATAGCAGTAGTTGTTTGCATGCGCAATTGTTTTCTGATGCATGTCAACCAGGATTTTGGCAGACCAGTCACCTGGACATTTTCTCAAATTTAAATGATATTTTGATGGACAAGTCCCAATGCTTTATATTAGTGGTGCTGTTTTTGGACCCAAGGGCAGTATTTGACATATTTGACCATTGGATATTGCTGTCTAGATTATGATCATGAGTATCAATGGCTCTGCATTTGATTGGTTTGATTTATTTATTTGTGTTCTTTCTTTTTCTTGAAGGATTACAATCCCAGAAATTTCCACTTATAGAGGTTGTCCTTCAGGCACCATTTCTGTGTTCTATTGTGTTCGTCTTTTATACCCTTTCCTTAGGTGCCCTGATTCATAATCAGGATTTTCAATGCCATTGTTATCGTAATAATACTCAAATCTATCCTTTGTGGCTCTTTATGAAAATGTGTGGTCAACAGTGATAGATTGCCTTATTAGCAAATAATAATAGCTTTATTATTTGTTTCCTGGATGTCTTCCCATCACCTTAAATATGGATCAGATGGAGATAATCATGTTTCAGGATAATTGTCTTTCCCATTATTTATTGTATCTTCCCTCTAGTTGTTATCAGGTTTCCTGAATCACCCAGTTTCTTTGGCTCACAGCCTTGCGAGTCTTCATTGATGGTCACATGACTGTATCTTTTGTTAATCAGGCAGCAAAGGTTGATAATTTTCATTTGATGAATATTAACAGGATCTGGCTGTTTCTTATGGAGACACTTTTATTGATGAATGTTTTGGTTGTTTTATGCCTAGATTACTGCAGTAGTTTCCTTGCACATGTTCCAGACTCTTCTCTCAGTCCCCTGAGTTTAGACCACAACAGTGCTGTTCAAGCAATTCTGAACATTTCATGCCCTTCTCAAGGCTTATTTCTCCCTGACTCCCAGTCCGATCCAAACTGCAATTTAAGTACTGGTGCTTGAATACTGGGCAAGTCTCCCAAATATGTTACATAAAAAAAGCAAAGACACAGACTGGTAACTTGAGCACAAAGAGGAATACAAGGAGTTGCTTCAGCATAGAATAAAAGATTCAGAAAAACCACATCTTCCTGAAAAGTTCCAATTAGAATGAAAGGGTTTGCATACTGCCTCCTGGTTGCTCATAAAAGTGTAAAACTACCAGTGATTAAACAACAGTTCACCAGATAATTTTGGACAGAAAAATAGAAAGAAGTAAAATAAGGGAAGGAGGAAGACAGATATGCAGGAAAAGTAGTACAGGAGAGTCCTGCATAGTTTGTCAAACCTATTAGTTCAAAGCAGGGACAAATTCAGATGTAGAGGGAGTAGAGATGATAGAAACAATAACACAGGTAATCTATGGCAAAGAAAGTATTGAACAATATTTACAAATTTATTAGAGAAAAAAATTATCCCTAACAAAAGGAAAGGAGCACAGAGAAAGCTATTCCCTCATTCAGTGGAGATGTTGCCAACAGAGAATGAAAGGTGGAGAAAAGCTGGTGAGAAATCTTGGCCTGAGGCTGAATGGTAGCCTAAAAAACAAAAGACCTTCTTCCCCACCTCTCATGGGGGATAAATATATTTATCCAGGTCTATTATGCACAGCCTGTGGGGAAGCGGTTTTTCCAGACACCTTTCTTACCACCCAGCAGCAGACATCCATGGTCATGGGGTCCTGGCTCTTGACATGTGTGTCTAGGAGCAGCCCAATCAAGAGTGACCTTGGTGGTGTTAATAAATAAGTCAGTTAATAAAATCTGCAGTAGCAGACTTCATTTATTTATTTATTTATCCATCCATCCCAATTTATATGGTTACATGTCTCACTAAGTGACTTTTTCTGGGCAACATTTCTCCTACTTTCCAATTCAGATGAATGCAGCAAATTCCCAATTCATTGTACAGAGGGAGAAATTCTGCTGCCAAAATTTTTTTATTCACTTATTCACTGTCTCCTTCACTTGGTTACTTACTCTTTCACTTTTTGTTTGTCTGTCTGTCTCATTTCATTTTTCTCTTTTTCTCCATTTTTACTTTTTCTTTCCACATCTCTGTTATCTCATATGCAATATACTGCAGTCAAATTTTCTGAGAGAATATGTATACTTATAAAAAGAGACAGAATTACAGAATGAAAGGTTTCAATGTTTTGTGACCAATCATATCTACAAAAATAGTAACTTTGTGGTTTTTGCTATTCTAAAACATTCCAAAAATTTTCAACATTCCAAATTTGTCCACAGATCCTAAAGTTTAAAATGTCATGCCTTAATTTTTGCCTATTTTTCAACATACTTCACTATATTTCATGCATGCATATTTTTTATATTTTACTTTCTAGTGTCGTCAATTATTGTGACAATAAAGAGCACAGATGCAGTAAAAGAGTAATCTGAAAATGTTGAAATCCAATAAACAAAATGCAAACCTTTAAATTAAATCATGTGACATGTGTGTGAAAGTTATAAGTAAAAAAAAATCTCCAATACAATAAAATTGGAATTCATTAGGTTTGAATACTTTGTTTTCTGCTTCAGTGACTTTTAAAATTATGCAGATTTAAATATTTTAGGAATATTAGGTGTGGGGGGTTGTTTGTATACATATATCTCTAACTCCATCTGTACACAAGTTTTAATATTTTCGTGGCATATAAGCTTGTGTGATCCCTCCAAGAGTCCTTTGAGGCTGCACCTCAGAGAACCCACCTTTCAGCACTGAACATCCACTTCATGGCCTTTCACCTGCAACGGTGATGTATATGCAGGGCGCATGCATAGTAGATATTTCTGGTGAAACACAGCAGCAAAATAAGCACATACCCTTGATACTTTGATTGCAGGTGTCCAGACACAGCCTCCCACTTTTCCAGCTGCAAAGCTGGATTTAAGACAGCTTTACAACATAGTGGTGAATCATAGCCCTATTCCTTTATAGATAACTGATTTCAAAATAGTAAAAATAACGGATTATATATCAAGGATTATTATTAAATGTAGGCTCTCTAGTTAGTAAGTAAAGATAAGATAAATAAGGTATAATTCTGTAAAAGGGATGTAGAGTTTTAATTGACTTAGGTATTCCTTTGTGATGTTTATTTATTTATTTATTTTATCTATTTTTCAGACTTCTATTACCGCCCATCTCCCCCAAGAAAGGGGGACTCTTACAAAAACCAGGATTAAAATCATAAAATAAAAATTACAATAAACAAACCAATAAATAAGAATAAAAATAAGTAAGAATAATGTTACTATTTTAATGGTTTTAACCCAGAGAGACTAGAATTTAGCATAAATATTATTAGCTCTCTAATTTTTTAAAAAAGAGACTATTTTCATTGTTTTCTAAATATCTTTGTTCTATAAATATGCTCTATATTTTTGCTATTTGTATGAAGATTATTACAAAAGGTTGGGGGGGTGGTTATATGCATTGCATAGATAGTGTTGTGTTTTTTATTTTATTCAAGTATAAAGTTCATATTCAGGCAGCAGTACCTACAGTATGGCCTTGCTATGACAGTCAGTCAGTATTTCTGAGGAATAGTCTGCGCTGTCAGACCCTGAGAGTGATTTCTATAGGGAACAAACTTGATTTTTTTTCAGTTCTTTTTCCTGAATGACTATGTATACAAAACAAGTTAATTGACTATGTGTAGGTGTTCTGATGACACCACCTATTGCATGCTTTTAGCTGAACCCTAAGCAAACTGGGATTGTTTGGGGCTAAACCAGAAACTAAACTAGGTGTTACTTGACTGAGTTAATCACCAATTTTTTGGTGTTTCTACAACATACTAACCTGCCCACCATAAACCAAATATGATTTTATAGGAACAGAGAAATGTGTCTGCTCTGCCCTATTCTGTTCTTCATTAACTATTTCGTGTTGTTATGAAATTCAACTCATTCTAGCACATATTTTATGTTTCAAGCAAAAGTATTTATAAAATACATTGGTATGGACACCAAAGGATATTCATGTTCATATTGTTTCCCACATGGCAAAGCTGAAAACTTCTGGCTAGTGGCCAGTTTCTGTAGTTCAGATGCCAGTGGTGGTCAGCATAAGAAACTGGATGGTCATCTCAGCAAGTTGTGGGACTAGGAGGCCAAAGTAATATCTAGTTCCTAAGACCTTCTGAGGTTAAAGATTAAGAGTAGCACTTTGATTTAAGTTCAGAAACATACCAGACTCAGTGTTTTTTTTTTAAACACAACAGAGATGTGATCATTATTTCTGATTCTTAATAACAATCTGGCTATGCTATTCTGGGCTAATAGCAACACTGTTTGAATTATCTTCAACGCATCTTCACAAATGAGCACTGCAACAGTGTACTGTAGGCTGCCCATGTTATCTATAACAAGAAGAAATCACAACAGATACAGTTGACAGAAGATACAGAATCATTTCACACAATATTTTTTTAGTTCGATAGTGGGAAAAAGGAAATTCATTTAGAATAAATTACCTGATTTCCTTGTTTGATCTGAAAGTAGCATCTTTGATGTAGCCAGGCAAATTAACCATCACTTTATTAAACATTTATGCTGTTTTGTTGCATGGCAATCATTTATTCTGCCTCCTGTTGCTTCTCAATGCCACTTCCCTCCTCCTTTCCTATAACAGAATGTGGCCCCATTGCTCATGATGCAGTTTAGTCCATTTGCGTAACTGCAGGTTCATTCATGTATAACACCATGTGATTTTGTTCATGAAAACTTGCAACACTGCAACATCCAACACAGTATCATGACATTTAATTAATTAATTTAATTATTGTCTCTCAACATTTTTTATTTTTAAAATCCAAACCAGTTTACAATAATTATAAAAACCAGAAGTAAAAATGAAATAAAATCAGGATTTTAAAACTAAAGTAAAACCAGGATAAGTGCAATGTCAAATATACAAATGTTAGGGGAATTCAGGGCTGGGGAAGGCCAACAGAAAAGAAGCAGAGGAAGTATAATTTCCACTGAAGACTGTAGGTGTCTGAGAAGCTGATGTAGTTGAAGGTGCTTTTTGGATACCTGATCTTAGTTAGGTCAAATCAAATCTTTATTACGGTCATAGACAGCATAAGGAGGGTGAGGTACGCTCAATTAAAAAGCATAGAAGATATATCACAGTCTAAAAATAAAAATTATGAAAGCTAGAAGATATACAAATATATATTAAAACAGAAAGTATATATAAAAAACAAGAGTCTAAAAGAATCTAAAAGGAGTGGTAGGAGCATTAGATGGGTGTAGGGGAGCATAAAGGTTGGTATGTGAAAGACTATATCTATCAAATTACACAGCACTCCAGTATGGTGAACTAGATGCTCATTAAGTCTAGTTTATGGCACAGGTCAACATCGGACAAATTTTAAGTGCTGCTGTGCAGAACCTGTCAATATTGTATATTGTAGCAGGGTTGGTATCTGAAAGCAGCAGGGAGGTGTAGAATTGTCTTGTGCCCCTGGGTATTTATGCAGTAATGGTAAGATGAGGCTAGTACAAATGTCTCTGTAGTACAGGCACTGGAGATGCACATGTTCTGTTGTTTCAATGTGTCCAGAGTCACAGGGGCATTGTCTCTCTGGGTAAGGAACCTTCCCGAATTGACCTTCAAGGCCAGCTGAGGGGAGGGCATGATATTGTGCCAGTGTGAATGCCCTCCAATGTTTAGGTACTTCAAGTTTAGTTAAATATGCCATAGGGGAGGCAGAGTACCTGTTAGATACTTAATTACTTAATACTCAAGTAAGTCTAGTACTTTACTAATATCAGTGTCTTGAATTTGGCTTGGAAGCAGACTGGCAGCCAGTATAAATGTCTTAAAACTCTTGTAATATGTATGCAGCAAGGGTAGCCTCCCATAAAGCACATTACAGTGACCATCAACAGAACTGTGTGCCATGATAAGTAGTTTATAGTTCTGTGAGAAAGAGACAAAGGAGTAGAAAGAGACCATCTAAACATGTTTGTATTTATCATGACTCTGTGGTACCAATGAAAACAGGAACACTTTTCAATATTCATGAAAACACGTACACTTACAAAAGGGATAAGTCATCACAGCCCACCCTCGTTTATACGTATTATAATATGTATAATATACATATTATAACTGTATTGTTTCTCATATAGCAAATTTTGTTTTAGCATATTTTTCTGGCTTTCATGAGTATTTTGTGTTGCAGTGTTTTGGATTTTATGTGCAGTGCCTATTCCTTAATAAGGGAATGTAACCTTTCAGGAGCAGCTTTAAGGCCAGGGAGTGACAGGCTGAGAACCTACATTTGGGATTCCAGCCAGTCTGTATAGAGGCAGGCAGCTAATCTAAAAAAAGTACTTGTTAATGCTCTAGTAAGTCAGAAGAAAACTGGAGTCTCCATTGCAATATGTGACCTTCATAAACTTCAGGAGATTCCAAACAGCCAGCTCTAGACAATAAAAAGGGTGTTTATAATTAAAAGCAAAAGAAGTTTTTTGTATACCTGAAATGCTAGGTCCCTTGCTGATTATTTTTGGCTGTACCTGATAGGATTTTCTCTAATGTTATCCTACTGATTTATTCTAATGAGCAAACTTCCTTGTATGTTTTGTGTGTGAGAAATAGAAGAATGCATACCTAATAAGTTTGTATGCATGTTTGTCTGTGTGTGTGTGTGTGTGTGTGTGTGTGTATGCAGGCATGCATGCATGCATGCATGAATGCAGATTGTTTGGGTGCAAGAAAACAGATTCAAATATGTGTGGGTGGAAGAAAACATGTCACAAAAATCCATTTTCAGATATAGAGGAGATTGGCAAACACATTAATGTTTAAAAAAAATACAGGAAAATTCAATAGTTTTTGTTTGTTTTTTTATTTATTTTAAAAGGAATGTGATATGAAGGGAACCAGATATAGATTGATTTGAACATTCTTGTCCTCCACAGTTTTCTTTATGGATTTTCCAAGGCAATTTATAATCATTTTCAAACCTGCTAATCCCAAAACATTGAAAACTATTCCAGTCATTTCCATTCTGAACAAAAGGATATAAAATCTACTTCTTCCAGCCCTTTCACCATCTATGTCTTTAATTCATGTGTCTAGCTGTATGGAGAAAAAAATAAATCAGTGGTTACCATAGTGGCTGAAAAAAATGTCACCCTTCTTTTTTTGAAGGACTTGAATCAGGTTATTTGCTGTCCCACACTATCCTCTCCATATGTACTTGGACATAAAAGACTTTAAGGAAATTCAACATACAGACTCTGTGCTAGTTCCAGAGTATGTTCAGAGCAATACAAACTCATATATCAGCTATGTTTGAGAGCTGAGCTTATCTTTTTCTTGCCCAGCTGGAGGGTGCATTTGAAACTGCAGTAAAAATAGCCTTAGTATGCTGCAGTTCTGTGGAGCTTATTCTGGTCTGTGTCTTCCTAACTATTCCTCCCAGATCTTGGCTTTAAGTCTTTCAGAATGTGGGGGACAAATAATATTCTCACTACATACATGATGCTGAAGTGCATATTTGGCAGAGCAGGGAAACTGAAACTGCCTGCTGACCCTGGAAGGAAAGGAGACAGATAACATAAACCAGGTTGTTGTCTTTTCAGTAGTGTGAAGGCACTCAGTATATGGGTACAATAAAGGTCACTGTTTATTTTAGAAGGTGTTAGTATCAGTAGAAAGGGTGGGCTTGGAGTCTCTTTAGAAGAGCAGAATGTAAAGGTACCAAGTCAGCCCATATTAAGGTCAGTCCATGTTGTTATCAGATCCTACAGTCACGCAATAAAGGTCATGTTATAATTTTTAAGTCCTATGTATAATTTCAGGGGTATATAGCCTGCAACCTTGGGGGCTTTGAGGCTTTGGGACTCTTCTGTATTCCATTGGTGAGGGGCCCAGAGATCACTGTAGCTCTACATGCCAATAAAAGATATTTTGTTGCATACATCTCAAAACATTTTGCTTTCTTATTTAGGTGGCATTTCTCCCTCAAGAAGAAAAGGTGGCTTAACAGCTCTCACTTCATAGGACCTACTCAGAAAGTTTTCCATCTGACCAGGCAAATGCAGGCAATATGAAGTAAAGCAATGGCTGAGAGTGAGGATGATAGGATGTATCTAGTATTCGAGGTTTAACCTTGGCGTTCAAGATAGATATTGATCTCACAGACTATATTCTACTATAAGTAGCAGAAAAATAAAGGAGATTAAAATGAAATAAATTTTATTGTACCATAAATTAGGTATGTAGCATGAGGCATGTAACTGGGGAAATCAGCCCCCTCCCCCTTCTCTGGAGATGCATCAATCTCAGAAGCTATAAATAAAGTTATATTTTTAAAAGGAAAATAGAGAAATTAAAGGCAGGCAGAACATGTATCATAATTAACTGGTTAGTTCTCTGGAGTCAGGTGCCATCTAAATCTAATGAAAGAAATAATTAAATAAATAATCTATGGGGGACTTTAAATAAAATCGAATAACATGGAATAGAATAATATTTATTCACAACAATCAATTGCCTTGCCATTCTGCATTAAGCAAAGTTGAAATGTTTTAGTTTTAGCTTTTACAGAACTCTATCTTCAGTTTCTAAAATTTGCCAGCCTTCAAAAAGTTTTCCAGAAGAAGTTCCAATTGATGCATGTATAGATTTTCAGATGAATACAATTCACTTCCACAATAGCACAGTGAGAAAATACTATTTGATGATGTAATGATTCTACTTTCTGTACTTTCCTGTCTGTCCAGATATATTGTCCAGAGCACAAAGAAAAAGAACACTGTATTCCAGCCAAATTGGCATAATCTGAACAGTGGTGAATGATGAATTGCATTTTCTGGTCGTAAAACTGCCTGCTGTTCTTTGTAACGAAGTTCGTTTTGGTCGGCAATTTATGGACTCTTCCCATCAACTTAGGTTCATGTACACAGCATTTTATGTTGAAATGTGAGCACATGCCTTTTTCAATGTTTAAAACATGAAACCTGACATGAACTAATTTAGATAGGAGTTTCAAAACATTAGTCTTACAACACTGAAAAAAAAATGTATATCTATCTGATTCATTTCACAGTGGCCTAACAATGCACAAGATAGAGAAGTAGGATGATCAGGGAACAATAGTACCAAGGGTTCTTGAAGTTTGTTTTTTACAGAATAACTTTCCTGGCTCCTACAGCATTATTATGCTATAATTTCTTAGACCAACAACTCTGGAACCGCCATATCTGGGCTGCAAAATTACAGATGACTACTCAATGATAGAAAAGAAATATAGAAAATGTTATCTCTTTTCTGCCATCTAGTGATTGCCCATATTTTTATAGTCCAAATAAAGAGTCCTAAACAACTCTAATTAAAGGTCACAGAGTTGCTTTGATACCTTGTGGTAAAGTCGGGGGCCAAACTACATACTAAAAAAGTAGCCAAAGATTAATTATTTTAAATTGTTCTGAAAGTTGATACTCCAGATTAGGTTCCTAACTTGGGAACATAAAGTGCTTTAACCTTTCTACAAAAGTGGTCCACTGAAGCAAATGGAATAATGTTTGACTAAGGTGGATTCAGCAGAAGCAAAGGCTTCAGTCCTAATATCCTATAGCAGAGACCTAATCCAGCAGATTGAGTCTCCTATTGTCATGAGTACTGATGGTGAGCAGGAGGGGGCCCCTATCCAGGGGCGAAAATGCATGCATAGTTTAGAGAGTTTGAGCTGTCATTCAAAGAGACACAGAACAGACCCACCTTGACTTTTGGGGGTTTATCTGTCTGGGCTTTCCCACGCTTCTTCAGTTTGGTAAGATTTTCTGTCTAATGTAGCAGTAATAAAGCACTAGAGACTTCTTCCTCATCTCGGCATTTTTATTGCTTAGTCAGGACACCCATGTGTGGCTGAATAACCAGTTTGCCTACAATTCAGTTTATGGGCCTACTACAACCTTCAGCAACCTCTTTCTAAGTTCACTGGGGAACTTATCTTGCATAGTACCTCACAGGACTTTTAAATTCATGGAATTATGGGCTATCAAAACAATCTCCTGGTTCATAAGAGCTATCTTAAGTGCTAGTTGCAAGGAAGCAACAGTAAAGAAGGATATCACTTTCCAACCTTCTTGTAATTTGGTTGGCTGTCCACTATGTGACAAGGAGCATTAGGCTAGATGAGCCTCTTCCAGCAGCCAGCCAGTCAGCTGTTGGATGGCCTGCAACAGAGCACTATCATACTAGGAAGAAAGTTCTCTCTTTCTCAAAGCAACAGCTCCCCTTTGCAATCTGTTTAGGAGTTGACTGGTATGCTACCAAGTGTGGTATAAGCATATGATGCCCCCTGGAAACCCAGCAATAATGTCATTGATAGGCTGCCAGTAATTTGATTGACAATAGTGTAACACTGGAATGTCTTAGCAGTTGTAACGTTTATAGTAAGTCAAAAAGAAACTGCGAATGTCTTAAACATGATGTATTCTTTGAATTGGGTATTTATTATTTATTTATTTGTTTATCAAATTTATATGGCCACCCATATGAACTGACTCTGGGCGGCATAGAATGAAACCGATGATTAAAATGTTCTATAAAACCAGTTAAAAACAATGAACATAAATAAAGCAAGATCATGAGAGGGAAAATATTACATATTTTGTATTATGTAATACATATGTATTACATGATACAGCCAACACACAAGGTCCCCTTTACTGGGGGATCCCCAGGCTTGCTGAAAAAAACACAAGTTTTAAGGGCTTTCTGGAAGGTCAGAAGGGTTGGGGCTAACCTCACCTTGGGTTTGAATTGTATTTATTATCAAACAGCCAGTCCACTTGTACATAATGTCTTTATTCCCTCATTTGTTTCAGAGGTGCCTGCCTATGAAAATCTATGCCACGGTAACTACAGTCCTGTATTGCCTTCTATTCTGTAATATACAAAAGGCTAGTAGCACATGATCAGATTATGCCAATCCATACTGTGGAAAATAATGATTATGCCATTATCTATGTATAACAATATAGTTAGTTTTAAAACTGACTGTACTAAAGAGAAGGTACCACTGCAATATAAGGGAGCATTTTGGGGAGAAATATTGCTGGAGAGAGAAAAACTAAACTCTGTATGCAATACAGATCTTAAACACCATTAATATTCTGGATTTTCCCCAAGTTCACAGAAAATTATTAAATATTTATATACTTCAGCCCAATAAACTCAGTTGGGAGCTTTTAGATTAATAATTTAGATTCTTTATTATAGAATTCTGATGTAAATTTTCCTATGACTTAAATTTACAACAGAATTTCTGAATTTGAAAGGAACTGAGATAAAGACAGAACAGCTTTACTTACTTATTTATTTGTGGCACAAACTTTGGGAAAAAAATCACACCATAATGATTTATTTCATTTTTCATGAACATATTCACTTTTTGTTCATTTACAAATTACTGTTTTGTGTGTGTGGTTTTTTTAGGATACTTTATTTTTTATATAAAATTAATTAGTTATATAATACAATCCATTTTCAAACAGATACAAAAAAAAAAAGTAAACAACTCACCACTCAAAAGAAAAAAAACTGCGTAATTACTCCATAATAAACTAATATTATTTTTTCTTTCTGAATGATCAGATTAGTATTATATGTCTTGTAAATTGTGTATCTATTTGCTGTTTAAATTTTGTGAACAGGTGAAAAACACAATGCAAATACTTAAAATAAATTAATAAATGGAATAGTAAATGTTGGAAAGCAGTCCAAAGATCATCCTGACAATGGGGAAAAAATATACTTTTATAGCATTATTGAGTGTCGTATTTTTGTAAACAGTTTTTAATAACCATTGATAGAATAGAGTCCACAACTTCTCAAGTAAAACATTCTATTGTTAAAGTCAGTACTTTTTAATATTTTATCTAATTAAGTTTTCGCCTATCCTCAACATGTTCCAGTTTGTCAATATACTTCTAAAACTGTTCTGTCTAGAACGGCACAAAACACATGCAGCGATGGATCTCCTTTTGGATTATAATGGTATACCCATATAAAATATTGGATTTATGTGTAGATTGAAAGGTAACTGTTTTCTCTTGATTCTGGAGTAAAGAGTCAAAAGGTGAGAATCCAGTGAGCCTTAAGAATCAAATTGCGCATTGTTTAAATTGCTTTCCCTTGCATTCCTAAAGACATTATATAAGTTTCTTGTGGACTAAGAAAAATTAACCTGAACCTTAACTGAATTTGGGTGCATCAATGTATATCTGAGTTTGAAAAGTGTATCTTCCAGGAAACACCTGGCTGAACAGCATTGTTTGCCACTGGGCATCTATTAATTCAGTTGAGTGTCGGCCTCATGGGTACTCCAGATAGGAATCACAATCAGATGAGTCTCCCGAAGTCTTTCCCAAATTCCATTACACTGAGAAAGTTGTGAGGCTTCACAACTAGTGATCAATCAAGCTGAAGTAAAGTATTTTTGACTATTATTCTTTTTCATCAGTTGCTTTTCCAAATGGATATCCTTATATCAGGATGCTTCTTGATATGGGCAGGGTAAAGCCAATCAGACTGTTCTTTCTTTTCTTAGTTACAAAATCTTTAACTACAGTCTTCCAAAATCAGCTATTTGCTATCAGCCTATTCTGCTTAGACAGCTCTCCCTTCTTAGCCAGAAGAAATGTCCTAGAACCTCCAAATGCTCTATTTGTTTTCCCAAACCTTTCCAGAGACATTGTAAACCAAGGAACAAAACCATGAACCAGCTTTTTTCATGGAAATCTGGTTTAAACATGATAAGACTCCTTCCCCAGTTTCCTTATTTCTCAAACTTATATGCCCAATTGTGCCCAAAGGCAGTCTTTCTTGAACAATTCCTGCTCCTCATTTTTGAGACCTCCTGGCATTTTTGAGACCTCCTGGAGACCTCCCCCTAACCGCCCAGAGTCCCTCTGGTGGGAGGAGATGGGCGGTGACAAATCTGATAAATAAAAATAAATAAATAAATAAATTTAAAGTAATCCGGCACATCAAATAGCCCCCAAACTTGTCAACTCGTTTCTACTCTAGCCAGGCATCAGTTCTAAAAGGATTCTTTTTCCCTTGTTGCATTTTATACTTATTTTGTGCTTCATTTAATCTGCAGTTCACTTTTTTCTATTTTTAATTGGATTGCTCATCTCAACTAAAATCATTTGAATTTGTTGTATTTTTTAATAGCCTAAATAAATTACTTGGATATTTTGATTCAGTGTGCATGTTAGTAAAAATTCCTTGAATTGGAAAAGATTCTTGTGTGATAATTGGGTTGTATTCTCCAAGATGCATTTTCAACAACTTTTAGACAGCCTTTAGTAGATACATATTCAGAAGTGGTGTCAGGTTTGAGCCATGCTTTGAGCACACCTAATAACATACTATAGATCAGATCTGATTAAAGCTAAATAGACCAGGATTATAGTTTATGAATTGGACACTGTACTTCTGTGGTTGCAGGTAATTTTTTATCTTTATAAACCCATAAGGATAAAACTTAAATTTTCCTCTCTGTCTTTTTTAATTCCACTAGATTTCCCTATTTATTTACTCCAGTATGTGGTTACTAAAGCCTCTGTATCATTTTTGTACACACTGTTGTCAGTCCAAATGTCAGTTGCATCTTTCACACCCAAGAAGAAAGTTAGTTTAATCCAGATCTTAACCTTGATAAATTATTTTGAATTCTGTCTCAGTTTTCTAAAAGATTTAGCACCCCTCTTTGTCTATGTCACTCATAAAAATATAATGCAACAGTAGGCCCAGTATACAACCTCTTATAACTCCACTTTCCAAGGCTTTCTAGGTTGAGAAAAAGCTATAGAAAAGCATTCTTTGGGTATGGTTATCTATACATCTGTCTAAGTAAGATTGTCTAGCCCACATATTTAATGACAGAATTCAAGATGAAATTGGGCAATGATTGTGAATTATCTAGTGTTCAGCTACAGTGCTTTAGGAAGGTATCATTTATTACAAAATAAAATTAAAACAACCAGAAAACCAAATCAGGTAGAGAAAATGTCAAACATTAACTGGGTTAAATAGTATGCGTGGTCACATGTTTGCAAAGTGGATGGAAGCTAAGCCAAGAGTTAATTGATAATTGGTTGAATTATTCATCTGTTATTAATGATTACTAATGAGCAACACTGGAATAATCAATGTTCAAACCCCACACTTTGCCAGATGTCATGTTAATTGCTATTGAAGACAGCAATAGCCTCACAAACTGCGGAAACAAATTAGTGTGATTGATTCAGACTTAGCTATCTCATGCCTTGCTGGAGCATTTTTTTTTCAGCTGTACTTCACCAAAGTCTAAGCTGCACTTACTTTGTTGGAAGAAATTCTGCTCATGGTATGCTTCTAAATAAATACTGCACATCTGAAGTCTAAAATTCATTCTTTCTCACAGAAACTTTTGTTATCATTTAAAAATTATATTGCTTTTTAAATAATTTGTGTATGAGTTGGAATAAAAATAAACTATTTATTGATAGATTGGAACTGAAAAGAATTCAGCATTCCTGGACTGGTGCTGATATCTTTAGTTATTCTTATAATTAGTTAAGAAATTGTTTTAGTTTTAGTTTTAATGGGATTTTATTAGAATTTTATTGTATATTTATTCAAATTTTATTGTATATTTTTTCTGTATTGTAAACTGCCCACAGTCCCTCCGGTCGGAGGAGATGGGCAGTGACAAATTTGATAAATAAATAAATAACTGCCGATTCTATGTGTGGTGGGGAAACTTCTATTCTTTGATTGGATCAAACCGAATTAAAGCACCCACTAGAAAAGGTAACCATATATGAATCATTAAAAGTACAAAGCCAGAATTACATTCTAAAACCATTCAAATCAGTTTGCTTTTGCACAAACTTCCCAATGGACTGTGTCCATGCTTATTGACAATCATTCTAGCAAGGGTCCTGTTATTTTCATTTGCTATAGCAGCCTGTATCTAAATTCCTGTTTACTGTCTGTGGTTCTGCATCTTATGAGATATGTTCCTTTCTAGCTGTGGTCTGCTGTTCCTGTTACTTTTATGTTTCTTGCACCATGAAACATGAAAAATAAAAATAAACTTTTTGATGGTCCAGTTGCTGTAACTTGTTGATGTTCAACAGTCATAAAAAACAAGAAGCTACATGTGAACCTGGGGCCTCACGCTTCCCATTTTTATTGTGATAGGAAAAGTAATCTACCCTTTTTGCAGCTCTTAAATACTCTACATGCTTTTTACATTGCAGATAGCAATATAGATGCTTGAATCAAGGTTGTCCCTGCTCTCTACAGAGTTGTTGATAATGACTACTATGTTATATGCACATTTTCCTTATGATCATTGATTAACAAATGTTAGTCCCAAGGAAAGTGTCAAAATTCATTTTATATCAGAGATATTTACTCGGGTATGAACTTTGAGACAGGGAGATAACAAGTTTCTGAAGCTTAAGTATTATATTCTTAAAAGTATTTCGTATGTATTGTTTGCCAGCCTGGATTCCTCCCTTCCATTGAAAAATAGGTATTATGTGTAGAAACTGGAGTCTTTGTATAATCCTCAACGATTTAGACAATCAGGAAGAGTAAATGACTTTTCTGTTCTATATACCTGAACTCTGTCTTGGCATCTGCTTCCTGTCACACTTGGATTAATATGAGCAAATAAAGAAATCTGTCCTAAATTTGTTTGTGAGATGGCACCAGTCAGAGACAGGGAGACAAACAATACCCATACAAATTGGATTTTTATATTGCAAATATAAAATTTCTTTATAATAATAATTCCATCATTTTTACGGTGTTTGAAATCTTACTAGTTTATTTCCCATTTCTTGTCTCGTTTCTTATCTATTGTTCTAGTTTATGTATGTGTTTATGGCTTACAATCCTATATTCTATATTCTTGTAGAACCTTCTATACTCTGGTCCTTGTATCACTGAGTTTACAAACCAATCCTTTGCCTTCCCCAGCAGTCTCTACTCCTCAGACACATGATGCTGCTGGAAGGTAGAGGCCACTGTAGGCTACTACCAGAAAATTGCTATTGCTGTTTGAGCCTTTAAATGGGTGGTGGCTGTGGTGATGGTTGCTGATGTTTTGGGTCACTCACTGGAATTTCAGCCCTGGGCCTTCTTTCACTTGCCAGGATCTTTGGCCAGTGTCCTGGGCCATTCAGATACACCAGCATTTTAAATTGCCAGTGCTTTGAGCTTCTTGCCAGTATTTCAGGCTGTTCAAAATTTTACTAGCACTACACATGAGGACTTGACCTATGACCTTGGGTGCTCTGCTACAGCCAATGTTCCTTCTGCAGCTGCCCCATTTCCATCACTCTGCTACCATCAGGTACTTGGCCTTCATCTGGCCACTGCTCTATTTTCCTCTTTTCTTTTTGCCTTTTTCTTGTTTTGCCATCACAATGACCACCAGAGCTGATTCTTTTGTGAAGGGTCAGTTCATCATACTCCTGCCAACCTAGCAGTTCGAAAACATGCAAATGTGAGTAGATTAATAGGTACCGCTTTGGAGGGCAGTTAACAGCGTTCCATTTAGTCATGCCGGACACATGACCACGGAAGTGTCTGCGGACAAACGCCGGCTCTTTGGCTTTGAAACAGAGATGAGCACCGTCCCCTAGAGTCGGACACGACTGGACTTAATGTCAAGGGAAACACACACAGTTCATCAATCTTTAAAGACAGAGGTGTGGGGAAGCATTGGCATTTCAATCTCTGTACATTCTTCCTTCTATAGAATGGATGATAACTAACAGCAATTTGTTCTTGTATTTATCCTTTCATCAGCAACGCTTCATCCCTGCATTTTTTTTCAAAACAGACTTATGTTCTATTTTTGTCCCACTTTAAAGGAATAAAAGGGAGTTAATAACAAGTCTACTCCTCCAGTTATTACTGTGCTTACAGATTCACTAGATGAATAGACCAATAAATTTGAGTTCGCTTAAATGCTTGATTTTGCCAATCCCTAGCAGTGTTACACAGTAGAATCCCCACAAACACAGAGTGAGGCAGTTCTTTTCTTTCTAAAGCCCTAATCATTTGACCAAAATTGAATTAATAATTACAGACATTTGAAGGTCTCTTCCCTTTTTCTTACTGTAGCACTTGTAGGGTGTTATATACTATACATTTGTATCACAGCCTGTATCACATTTGTCTGCTGCCAGCCAATGCAATGAAATATTCTGTTCCCCATATAATTTTGTAGAATTGCCCTCTTGTGGTTACATAAAAAGCTAATACTTGGCATTACTTGTAGCAGACTGCATAATTTACAGTCAGTTCCTTTATTAATTTCTTCTTCACATAGAAATAAATCTTTATTTATATGTGGTAATAATTAACCCTTCCATCCCTGGATTCACTGGAACTTACCTACCAATGATTACCAGAGTGAAGATAGCATCCCTGAAATCTTCTTTCTGTGTTCAAAAGCTTCCAAAAGGTCTTAGAAACCCTATCCATAGTTGTAAAATTAACTATGAATAGCGTTTCTAAGACCTTTTGGAAGTTTTTGTACATAGTACAAAATTTCAGGGATGCTATCTTATATTTACAAAGATGGCTTCTAAGTTAAAAATATCCATTACCTTATCAAATTAATCTTTATTTTCAGTATGGCCTCTAGTGTAGCACATAGAACTGCAATAAAAATGCTCTTGATTGTACAAGTAAAGTTATATCTTCACAGAAGCCCAAATCCCTTTTTTTTTTTTGGTGGGCATAGCAGCTTTGCTATTCCTTTTTCTGATCATAATTCTCAGGTCTTCTATGAAAAAAAGGCAGACAGAAGGGTGACATGAATACATATTTAATGTGCTGTTCTACATTCTGATATCATTATATGAACAGCCTTTCTAAACCAGACCAGTAGCTTCCCGAGCCTAATATTCAATGTCACACAGTGACCAACCAAATGCATCTGAGAAGCTCACAAACATACAGAAAAGGTTACTGGCATATAGTATTTAAGGCATGCTAGCTGTGATTCAGGAGGTACTATGCAGCAATGTCATTCAGGCAAGTAGCCTTGATAGGCATCTCCTCCATGAATCTGAGTGCTAGGAAAGTTCATATGGGCTACTGAAAGTCACTTGTGTCCCACTCCTGCTATAGAATATAAAATAGTATTTCCTTTTATTGATTCTGAATCCACCCTAATTTATTTTCTCTCTAAGTTACCTAATTCTAACATGTTACAGAAGAAGAGTAACTTCTCTTTGTTTATATTTTCCAAGCCATGGATGATTTTAGGTCTCTCTGATATATCGTCATAATACAGTAATTGCTGAAGTGGCTAAAGTCATAATAGATATAATAATGCCTTTAGCCACTTCAGCAATTACTGTAGTTTTTCTTCATAGAGTGGCAGCTCTAGTCCTGAAAATATGAAATAGGCTTATAGAAGATATTAAAACGGAGCAAAAAAAACCCCAAGTATGATAAAGGTTGTCATAATCTTTCCAGCCCAAGATGCTAACACATGGGTGACAATTCATGGCCCCAGGGCCTGAGATTGCTCTTCTGAAATTCAGCAGCATTTTTAAAACAAAGGTGGGAATGGAAGCACCATACCTCTGAGAGACAAACCACTCCCAATCCCACCCTTCATTTCTACCTAAACATCCTAAAAAATCCTCTAATGATTTCAAAATTGGCAACTGTGGGTCAATTGGGGAGAACAGGGTCCATAATGGATGCCAGGACCACCCAAATGTTGGGCTGAAAAATTTTGGTCCTATACATTTCATTAATGTCAGTATATTACCAGACAATCTACTGTGTCTTTGGAAGTCAGTAGGGTGAACTACAGCCCCCAATCCCTCAAATGATGTTAAGTTATTCTATACCAGTTGTACTGTATACCAGCAAGATAAGATCCAAGCTGACTAACTTCACATTCCTTGTGGCCATCCAAGTGATCTGGCTTGTCCCACATGCACTGACCTTGGATGATTTGAGTTGTTGTCCATTGTGACTGTCTATCTGTTGGGTGCTCTTGAGTATATTTTTTCCTATCAGTTTTATTATGTTGTATATTTTATGGTTGTTATTTGTTGTTTACTGTTTTATCTCTGTCTGTCCCAAGTCACTCTGAGAGGGTACCTAAATAAATAAATAAATCTAGCCCTGTGTTAGCACACAGAAAAAAAGAATACTGCATGGTGTTCCTATGACCATCAGAAACTTACTAGACAGTTCAGCCAAAAAAAAAACACAGGAGTCTGGTAAGTATTTTTTACAATTAACAAATCTGATTAAAAGGCATAAACTTTCATGGGCTGCAGCTCACTTCATGAGATGCATAGAGTGGCAACGCTGATGTAGGATATAAATTGGGGGGGGAGATAGGGGGAAAAGAAGTGGGTGTATAGGATGGAAGATAGGTTGGTTATGCAGGTGCACATTACATAAGAGATAGATTACAAGTACCTTATCAATTAACACTTCTAATGTGTTAAAAGCCCATTGTGTTTGTTGAAACTCCTTAATAAAATAATCAGAAAAGATGCTACCAGATTCCTTCTTTATCCATCATGGACTACCACAGCTTTCCTTCTACAATAGCTAGTTTGATAGTCCCATCACCTCTGCAAAATGGTATTCTCAGAAAATGATTTGCTCTCTGCCTGCATGATACATATTATGTCTGTAAATATAAATATAGATGACATACAGTAGATACAGATGTCCTGTAGATCTCTGAAATTTGAAAAGAATCTTCCCTTCCCTGTGTTCATTCTGAAGTGGCACAGTGTTCATTTAATCTACTGCAGATAGATAGATAGATAGATAGATAGATAGATAGATAGATAGATAGATAGATGTAAACAGATGACAGAGATCCTGTCTCAAAAGATACTTTGAATTCATTATCCTAGCACAAACAATTTAATTTGTGTATATGTGTATACCATAAACTCAAGAGTTTGTCCCTAAAACATTACAAATAAAAACAAGATATTGATTCCATTTCCAGAAGAGTAAACAGTGCAACTTTCCATTCCCTATGGAATTTCGCTGATCCCCTTGTTCTGCAGCCTCTGTCAGACAGATTCCAATAAGGCACATTCACCTTACCCTGAATAGTGGATTACTTTCTTATTTTATTGACCAAAGTGACAGCAGTGGAATATCTCAAGGGGAAAATGCCACTATCATGAATGATTCTATTCCTTTTGCACTCCAAATTAGAATATGGTATACATTGTCATTATTTTATTTTATTGGCCATTGAATTTGTTTTTCCCCTATGAATCTGTCATCATTCAACTCCTGGAGAGTAATTTTGAAGTCAATTAATTAGCTTCCAAAACAGTGGAATCTGAAATTTATGTTGACAATTTGATTTTTTTACAAAGACCATACATCCCAATGGACTGGGTACAAAACAGTTTCTCTAAAACGTAATGAAGTTTCTCCATATAAAAAGTTTCTATAAGTATTACTTCAGAGCTCTCAGAGGCATTCTTTGCCTCAGCTGTGACCTGCTTACTGCCCAAATGCATAAGCTTCTTGTAGACAGAAGCTACTCTGGACTCTTAACAATATTTTGCAAGGTTTTCTGAATAAAAGGGCCCTGCTTTTACCAGGAATTACAACAGTGCTGGAAGTTAATGCAAAAATTAGAATAGCTAGGATTAGCAGTGCTGGCTGGATAGAATAGCAGTGCTGGCTAGGATTAAAGGAGTCATAGTCTAATGCAGTCTAACTTATTTGCAGGGTAGCAAGTTGGTTTTATACATTTGGATGTTGGGTCATATGCTTGTTTGTTGGATGCAAAGGGGATCTGGCTGTTACATCAGACACCCTGTTCATCACCAAGATCGATTCGGCTGATCTGATTAGCTAGACAGCTGCCTCTTCTTTCCTCACTACTCCGCGTAGATCCCTTCCAAAGCCATGTGCTCAGTGGAAAAGGATAACCATCCCATATAGAAGACCATAACTGTCAAAGATGTAAGATGTGATTGTCTGTTGCACTGCCCAAAAGGGGCAAGGCAACATCTCAAGGATAGCTCCTGAGTAAATCTATCGAACTGCATAATGTGCTGAAAGTCCCATTGAACGTGGAATGTTAAGGAAACTTTGTATTTTGAAGATTCTTTATTGTAGAGTGTAAACAGACTATATTTGTAATGGCATTATTTTCAGAGCCATCCATCTAGTGTTGTGAGCCATCCTGTGCAATATAAACATAACTATTTTCACACAATGTTCGTAACATGAATACCAGAGAGAAATGTACATTTTCAGTCTAAATCTGAAGACTAGTATTTTAAACTGCAGAGTAACAGGCAATGGGCAAAATCTGCATACATAAAGTAATAATGCTTGTTCATTTTCAGCAAAATGCTTAATTTGAGAATGTACAACATGGAGAGCTTGGCTTCAGGTTGCTGCATTCATAACATATCATGTGATGTTTTCTAGACCTTGAATTTCGACATAGTAGAGTATCAAAACAATGTATTGAATTTATCCCAAGTCTTTGTGACCTCAGCCCAGTTAGAATGTTGCTTCGATTCCTGAATTGTTCTGAATAGGATGGTAAAATTGGGAGGGGAAGACTATGAGATTATGGAAGCTGACACCAGAATGGAAAAGATTGACCTAGATTCAGAAGCACCCTGCTGCTGAGAATCTGGAATGCAATATTACGTTCAAGAACAACTTCTGAGCTTTTACTTTTTGGCTTTGGGGAACCCAGCCGAGCTCTTTTTGTCATCTGGCTATCATGGCACTTCTCAACATATCTTAAATAATTAACTTTACTTGGTTTACTTTCTTCACTCCATTATCTTTTTCTCTTAGCTCTTTTTGTACGCTCTCAAAGCCTAGTTTGTCGGTTAGATCTCTGTTTCCAAAAGTTTCCTTATGCTTCTGAACTATAGATTCCAGCAATCATTGTAATTGGCCATATTGGCTGAGGACTAGATTTGTCTTTCAATAACATTTCCTCATCACCGCTTTCAAATATCCTTATTGTATTTGACCCACAAGATCTCTGTTTGTCATTCTATGTTTATAGAGCTCTTAAGCTCAATTTCTTTGCTACCCCCATTATTCAGTTTATACTCCATTACAGTTCCTGCTATATTATCACAAATCTCCCAGTTCTCCTTAAGATCCACTTCTCTGTGACTCTGCTTCTTAGAAATCACTTTCGTTTCTCCCTTTCATGGTGTTTCTTTTTCTTAATCTACCATTCCATTTATTTTTCACAGATTTGTATGCTCATAGATTTTGTAATTTTTGTAAAGTATTTTTTTCTCCAAAGAAGGAGGAAGGACTTTTGCCAAAAAAAAAAAAAAAACATCTTTGTTGGACTACATCATCTTGGAGCAAAACAAATATTTCCCCATAGGAAATCCATCAGGATCCTTTGTCTTTCCTAATTTTACTGATTTAATTATATCAATGGATTTTTCAGATACAAAAGTACAGCTAATAAATTGCCTGAATAATTGTCTCCCCACAAAAATGGATACTATTGAATCAATACAATGAAGCCAGATAAAAAAAAAATCAATTGATTTATCAATTGAAAATCATTATGTAAATCTTTAATGATAGGAATAATATTAGCTTGCTGATGTTTTCTTCTCACTCCCAGTAATCTGTCTTAACACAATTTAAATTATGTTTGATGGCAAATACATAAAGATAGTTAAGTTCCATTTCAGCACTTGTAAAAAGATTGTATGATTCTGGTGAGGTTTGTCTCACAATTATTCAGGAATTGCTTAATGGTATTTGTCAACTGTTCATATTTCAACACGTTTTCCCTATTAGTATAAGCAATAATCTTATCATAAATAAATGCCTTAGAAGTGTCCACTGCAAATCCTAAATTTTTTTATTAATGTAGTATGTTTAGCTTCTGAGTAGATTTTCTGAGGATCCCCAATTTGCTTTCTGGCAAATAAATATTTTGTTACATTTTGTTGTAGCATTGATTTGGCATTTGGATTTATATGTTGGCTTTGCCTTACTTTTATATTCTTGGAAAGTCCATATTAGTATTATTTAGCCTTTCCAGATTGCTTCTGATAAATGGTGTTTTGTGACTTCTTATCCCTACCATGGCAACCATTTTGTGAAAGTGCTGTCAAACTCCAGAAATGTGGGAGTCCTCAGCATATTCTTTATCCCTTAGTCTGAAAATAGTTTTAATGTTTTCTGAGAAATAAAGAAAAGATGCCATTCACATATCTACTTTCTTGTTCATCCCTTCTACATGATCTAAAAAGAGCTCTCCAATCATAGGCAGTTGCAAGAAAAAGACTACCACACCACTAAATTCGATTATAGCTGCTAAATTGTGACAGAGAGATTTATGTTGGTAATTATAAAATAAAGTTGCGTGATTTGCAAATTTTGTGTCTCCTAAGAATTGGGAGTGCAGCAGGATTTTCAGGGTCCTATTAAGCCCTACATGAGTAGTGTGACTCCAGTTTAAGCCAAGTGGACATCCCATCCATTTTTTGCCCTGTAGAACTAGAAGTGGTTCATGTTCTGTTTAATGTATACCAGTATATAAATTGTTGTTGTTTTAAAACCCTACTGCTGTCTCCTGTATATAGAGAATGGATGCATTGAAATTAACATTGTTCTTCCCTATTGGATCCCAGCATATGGGAGCTTCCTTCTCAAACCTCTATGCAGCCATGAAGGTAGAGTGAGCTTTTTGTGTCATAGTTCCAGTCCAGATCACAGCTTCCCAGTGTGGCAACTGATACTACATCCACACCTATATAGCAAAAGTAAATGTAAATGCTAAAATGAATGCAGCATAATATAGTTGTGGCTTTGCCCACCAGAAAGGAGCTTTAACTGAAGCAAGAAATAATATATGCTTTTTTAGGTCCCCAAAACTCTGGAAATCTTTAACACATGTTCTCCATCTTTTCTCTTTCTTTTAATTAAGCCACGCAAATGAACATGTAATATTACCAGACTTCCTGTCACACTCTCACAGTAAGAAGGAAAGGTCATGTTTCTTGGAGCTTAATGCTTCTGACTTTTCTGTTTCATGCAAAGGAACAAACATGCAAACGTATTCTTATGTAGGTTTTCCTTGCATCTTGCTTGCTTGTTTTATACGAGGCAACTTTCCTGAACTTCGTTCCTGCTAAATATGTAGACTACAACTCCCAACACCACTGACAACAAAGATGCCAGGTTGGAAAATGTGAATATAAAGGAAGCAGCAGCATGACGATCACAGCCCATAGCTTTCTTCCCTTTGCTCCTAGGCTTAATTAGTGTGGCACAGTCTGAAACAATATTAGAGGCTTACTTCTAATTTAATAAGTGAAAACTCCAGGCGTGAACATCTGTTTACTTAAGTCATATGCTAAAGGGGATCCTACTCAAGCTAGAATAAGTAATTAAACCCCCCTGAAAAAATGTAAGTCTGCGTGCATGTTTTGTTATATTAAAGTAGGAAATTGGTACTTATATGGCCTTTCTCATGCAACTTTCAGTTATCTTTTTGAAAAAGAAAATGCCCTTTTATTGATGAGGTGGTAGATGTTCTATATTCTGTCAGTCACGAAACTCTGAACTATGTAATATACAGTATTACATGCACTACTAAGTATCATATTTTTTTTAAAAATTGTCACAGAAAGAATCAGGTTATTCCATTAACTAAAGTAAGTCTACCATCCAAAATATCTGGAAAGCACCAAGCCTATTTCTAGCCAATCATACTGTAGTCCTAACCATAATGACACTGCACACAAGTACATAAGGGGAGTTTCAATCTCATGAAGTATATTCTGCCACTTACTTCCTTACTTTCCCCACATATTACTATGCATATTATAGGACATATCAAATGAAAAGGGGTCAACCCATGCAGCCTTTGTATATGAACTATTTCTCTTTATACTGTGCTTATATAATTCACACGTTTTATAGCACACACATGGTTTCATTTGAGAAAGTGGGGTACATATGGAACACATTGTGCAATGGAATTTATTCAAATGACTCCCTTCATTTTTGAAGTACATAAGAGTAAAACCATTTATTCTATCCTTAAAATATAGCGAGAGCATGTTTAGAGAGCCAGTTTAGTGTAGTGGTTAAAGGGACAAAACTAGGAACCTGGAGACCTAGTGGATAGGGAACTTTCAGCATTGTGCATTAACTGATGGGCAGTTGGAGGAGCTGAGGCATGGAAGAAATAATAAAGGGAAGAGGTTTTACAACCATTCATCACCTTTAGCCCCATCACCCTTCTGTGTCCTCCTCAGACTCCACCATTGTAGAACCCATGCAAACAGGAACAATAGAGACACCTAGCCACAGCCTGCCCTACTAAACTTAATTCCTCTGAGTCAGCTGGAAAGTCCCTGCAACTGTGGAATTGTGGGTCATCTCACAAAGAAATGCCTGAATCACTCCAGAGCATCATCTTTGAGAAAATTCACAGGCTCTCCTCCCAAATGCACAGAAATACAATTGTCTTTTTTTTAAGACTCTGGTACAACAGCCAATTTCATATATGAGCTATTTAAATTGCCCACACAATTATTAGAGAAACCTGTGCTAGTTGAAATGATTGATGGCCAATTGCTCTGAGCTGATCCTATTTTACAACTGAAAATAAATGATTATACAGAATTCTTGCCATTCTATAGCACAGCTTCCTTATATGTCCCTAAGTATTGCTCTTAGCCTGGCTGCAAACTCATAATGCAGATGTCCCCTGGGAACAAGGAATGATTTCTCTTCTATTTCAACAGTTTTAAAGTGTCCCACCCTTTTCCTTCTTTCTTTCTGTCTGAATTTCCTTCCTTGGCAGAAAAGTATGCAGGTTCTACTGATATTTTATGGAAATAGAAAACAGCTACTTTGCCTCCTGATAGAGTATGTGACTGTATCATCAACTGGAAGCCTTAAGCCCAGATCCCAGCTAAAAGGCAATAGCCCATGTCAGCTCAAGAGTTACCACTTTAAAAGAGTTTCCGGATGACCATTTGAAGAAAGGATCTATTTGCTTTTCTGTATCTCCAGTGTCTGCACCTACATATTCTTTCTATTAAGAAAGATAATTCCTTAAGAGCTGTGCATGATTATAGGCCTCTGAACTCTGCAAATTGCTGGCCATAAAAGTAGCATTTCAGCAATGGAGACATTTCTTCTTCTTCTTCTTCTTCTTCTTCTTCTTCTTCTTCTTCTTCTTCTTCTTCTTCTTCTTCTTCTTCTTCTAGGAAGGAAGGAAGGAAGGAAGGAAGGAAGGAAGGAAGGAAGGAAGGAAGGAAGGAAGGAAAGGAAGGAAACACAAAATTATAAAAGAAGAAAAAGAAAACTAAAAAAGAAACAGAAACAGAAACATACAGGGCATATGTTCACAAGCATATATACATATATAAAGGTGTACATGCAATAAATGTTTCAATGAATGGAAGCCATGATTCCTTTCAGTCATTCATAGCTAATCTATATTGATCAATTCTGCAAAACAGTGAATAGTTGGAGCCACATGTTTGTCTTTCCAATGCTGAACAGTAAGTCTTTTATCTGTAAATAAAATCCACTTTCTTTGTCCAGACATCAACTCCCAAGTGATAGGAATAAACTGCAAAAGAATATAAACTTCTGAAAATATTGAGTCTCAAAGTTGAGTTAATGCATATAATTACTTCTTTCCCAAATGGAACAATTGTTCAACTCTGTAAAACATATACTGTATTTATATAAAGCATTAATTTCACTGTATCTCCAACAACATAACCACTTCCTCCAGATAAATGCAATGAAGTCATTTCTGAAATATTATTTCTTGTTGAAAAAGATGTAATCTAATACCAGATTAAAGTTTTTGGTATTTTTTAGCATCTCTTTTTTTAATTAGTTAAGTAAAACATGCAGACATAAAAGCAAAACCAAAGAGAAAGAAAATAGATATGTATACATACACAGATGATGGTTATAAAAAGATTTTAAAAAAATAAAGGAAAAAATAAAGGAAAAAATAATTTAAAAAGGTATTCTGGTAGCCTCCTGTCTTTATTTCTCCCCCACCCTTTTTTTTTCCCATCCACTAACTGCTACTTCAGTATTTTTATACTATACTTTGGATATTATTATTCATTTCTGTTTGGATCATATTATTATTATTATTATTATTATTATTATTATTATTTTAAACAGGACTATGTGTCATCCTGCCATGTCTGTCATCAGGTTAAGGCTGTAACCAGCCAGTTGACTTCAGCCACTCCTTCTTCCATAACCATGGCACATAGTATCCCTGGTTGATATTACCAATCTTCTACTGTACAAGTTTACATAACTATTGTTTCCTATGAATTTGTTTACCAAGATGGCTTATTTTATTCCTTGCAATCAGCTCAAGAAAATACTCAATTCAGTACAGGGTATTAGTTAATCATATGAACTTTGAACATAGCTTTCTATTTATATACAGGTTTTGGATGGCCCTTTTAAATGTGACACCCCATATGCCCATGTGATACCTCTGCTCTGCAAGCTGTACTGGCTGCCAGTTTGCTTTTGGATATGATTTAATATGCTGCTTATGACCTATAAAGTCCTACATGGCATAGGGCCTAGTTATCTGAGGGACCACCTATCACCTATACTGTTTGACAGGCCGATACAAGCCAACAGGGTTGCCATTCTCCAGGTTTCTTCAATTGAACAGTGTCATCTTTCAGGAAGCAGAAAGCACACTTTCTCTATCACGGCACCTGCCCTTTCGAATGAGGTTGCTCCTGAGATCTGGAGGCCTCCCACCAAAAGGGCCTTAAAGACCTGAATATTCACCCAGGCCCTGAGCTAGGGTAGTTGGAGTCTCTTGTGGAATGTGTTGGTATTTGTCTTCTGCTTTGTTGGCTGGATTCACCATCTTGGTGTTTTTTGTTTTTGTTTTTTTATTTGTTCTTAGTTACCTTGTTTCTTTTCTTATTCAGATTGACTTCCTCTATTTTGTCTGTTTCATTGTTAGCTGCCCAGAATCATTCTGGAGTTGAATAGTGCCTAAATCAAATAATTATTATTAATACCAGTTTGGTCTAGTGATTAGACCAGTTTGGTCTAGTTGTTTAGGTGCTGGGCTGTCAGCAGTATGAAACAGAGGGAAAGTCATAGCCTAATGAGAGAATTTTGTACACTTGAAAATTTGTACACTTTTGTATTTGTACACTTGAAAATTTTGTACACTTGAAAATTTCTGCTTTAATAAAGTCTCCACTCTAAATAGGGCAAGCTTGGGAAGAAATAAAATTATTTTTTAGAAATCAGGTAAAGGACACAGGATGTGCAAAGGATTCCAAGAACAGAATATGATCAGATTATCATTTGTACCATTTGCAAATTTATCTTCAGGTACAAGATGAAATTGAAATTCACCCCCAACATCAGCCAGCAATTTCTGCTAGTTTTTCCCCTAGCTACCTTTTCCCTTCAAAACTTGAAGAAGGCTTGAAGAAGCAAAGACTTCCCACTTTCAAGGTCTGGATGGTCCTAATTAATTGTACACTGGCTTTTGTATATATGTGAAAAGTGTAGACCAGAGTTGAGTTAGAACATGTAATTCTTTATATTAAAAGTGGCCAAGCTGTGACCTGGGAACACATAGTCACAAAAATGCAGATTTCAGGGCTTCAGGGAGCCCAAATCACTTTTTCAGTAGTTTGCAGATCAACGTAGATTTAGAGAGCTGTAAACGGCCACTCATACTATCTATTGTGACTGAAGTAGGAAATTATTCAATATATGAATAACAATGACAGTTCTGTGAAAAAGTATTGATTATTCAGATTTTCAGAATTTTACCATTTCTATGCCACTTTATGTGAGTCCTATTTATATATACAGGAAGTCCGAGTGAAAAAAAATAACACCATCCTTTTGTGCTTGTTTCATTTATTTCACTAAAAATCATCTAATATGTGATGTGCCAGTATGAAAAACTATCCCATTAGATTCAGTAATTTCTTCCTTCCTTATTTTACTGGGGAAAATATAATACTTTGCCACAGTAGCATATTACATATTGGACGTAAGCATGATTTATTCATACAGATTCTCTGTACATATCAATAAGACCAATACAAAGCTCTGATAATGAGTTAAATTACATTTGGTTTTAGAATGCAGCAGCACTGGGCATGCTTTGATATGCCCATGTACTTTATGAACTGCACTGGTTGCCAGTATTCTTCTGATATGATTCAAGGTACTGATTATAACCTATGGATGCTAAATGGCACAGGGGTTATTTGAGGGACAACCTATCTCCCTTCATATCTGGTTTCCAGGCAATCAGTACAAGCCAAAGGAGCAGGTATGCCCTGGGTCCCTTTGATTAAACAGTGCCACCTGTTGGGACCCAGGAATAACACCTTCTTTGTTATGGCGCCTGCCCTTTAGAATGAGATCCCTCCTGAGATCCATGTGGCTCCCACCCCAATGGCATTCTGGAGGGCCTTGAAGGCCTGCCTGTTTCCCCAATCCTTGGAGAATGGAGATGGAGCCTTTGGTTAGATGTGTTTGAATATCTAGATCCCATAATTTTTATCTATTTTGTATTATTATTTTTTATCTTGTTTTTGTCATATGATTATATTGTGAGCCTCCCAGAATCAGTTTAGAGTCGGATGGTACTTAAATCAAATCAAATAATTTAATAATAACAAAAACAAGAATACATTTAATTTTCAGAGCATGCCCCCATAGCATGCCCCTATAATCCTAAATTCTCAAAAAGTTGTGTGCTAATTAATGTTCCTTTTTAAAATAATAACTTTATTAATGTTTTTAGAAAGAATAAAAGATAATACAAAGTAAAAGAGAAAGAGAAAGAGAAAGAGGGAAAAAATGCAAGGAAGCAAACAAGTAAAAAGAAATACCCCTTTAAGAAAGCAACTTCCCACCCTCATCACAACAAGCATAAACAGTTTCATGCTCTCTTCGTCTCCTCTTAATTAACAAATATAAAACTCTTCATTCCATAACCCATCTCTTAGTAATAGGCAAATTAAATCAGTAACATCTTCTCCTTATCCAAATATCAGCAAAAAAGTCCAGAGTTCTAAAATAGTAACATTTAACACATATAATGCTCAACATTCCATGTCTCAACTTTTGCTTAGTTGTAAGCAAAACCCCATTTAAAAGGTATGAAAAGGTCCCAACATCCCTGTGTAAACAAACACCTAAAGTTTAACATGACAAAAAGAGACTATTTCTCCTTTAAAAAAAACAAACTCCAATACAGTTTGTTTTATACATTTCTCCCATTTCAAATGCCAACAATTCCAGAGAAAAACCACCTCAAATAGCAACATATCAAATAAACTTTCCATATCACAACCCTAAACTATAAACAAATCCACATTTCACAAATATAAAGTAATCCCAGCATCCCAATATAGACAAAAGGCTAGAATTTAACATTACAAAAAGAGAGATTTTCTCCTGTAACAAATACAAATTCCCAAAACTTCCTAACTTTAAATAAAGAAAAAAAAACAATTAGATACATAGTGTTTAGATACTAAAAAACTAAGATACATAAAATAACTACAGAGTAAAAGTTTTAAATACCATATAGGCAAATCCACTATACCACATTTTTCAAGTCAAGATATCAGTAAATCCAAAAAGAACCACCCAGAATAACAACACATCCTATTTTAACCCAGGTCAAATAAGCCAACTTTGCATTCCCTTTTTTATACAGCACAATCTTTCTCTGTAATCCACTCAAATAATTGTTGATCCTTGTTACAAATTTCTTCAATACTTTAAGCAGTCTCTTTTGGAATCCAGCAAAAAGGAATTGTTCCAATTGCTCTCTAGTATTGTCATTTTAATTTTTTTCTTAATGTTTAAAATCTCATCCAATTTTCTCTTTACATCTGATGGCAAATTCTTATTCAAAGTCCCATTCATGTTGTTCGCAAGTGGAATTTGTTGCATATCTTGTTCTGTAGCATTTTCTTCTGGATACAGACTGTTCTCAAAAAGACACAACATAGCTGACATAATTGACTTAAAGTCTCTATACAGTTCCTGGTGGAGTTTCTCAAAGGTATTTCTAAACACTATTATAAATTATTTGTCTTTTATTTGTCTGATTATGTCTCCAATATTAAAAACAATTTTCCTTTCCCACAAGGATGCAAGTAGTCTTTAAAAATAATTTCAGAGTTAATATTTGAAATCCAATGTTCCAACGTTTTCTGACCCTAAGAGCCCTTTAGTCCGTTTAAAACTTGCTATAGCCAAAACTTTGTCTTACTTTTTGCTGTTTATTTTAAATTCTTAAAGATTTTAGAAATAAATACTCATTTTCTTATATTAAGGAACAAAGACACTCACCCAGTGTTTGCAATATTGTTACTTTGAAGGTGTCTAACTTCTCTGAAGCAGTTAACTCCTTATAAAAGTCCGCAAATGTCAGCTCAGCTTTTTCGCAGAGCCATTTTCAATCTGCTATCTTCCCCAGAAGTCTACTAATAAGTGTTCTTGACTACTTGAAGAATTTGTAATAAAATAATATAAAATCTGTAATGTGCTAAACTTACCAAAATCATCTGGATTAATTTGCAGATTAGAATTCTGCAAAACAGTTTACATTTAAAACTGAAAAGAAATATGGCTCAGCAGGGAAGGGAAGGGAAGGGAGAAAGGAAAATTGCTTTATAATTCCTTTTTTTTAAAGCATATAGTAGAATGAATGAAATTGGTTTTTGTAACAAAGAATTGATATTGGTTCTTTGTTGCCTGTCAGAAACATTTGAAAACTGTATGCTTTCTTCTGAGAAACATACTAGTCATTTCATAGGTCTCCCAGAAGAAATTAGCTCTGAATTTTATACATTTCTTAAAATAGTAAACATCATAGTGAAAAAAAACTATATAGAGAGAGATGCTGGCAGCAAGCTGGAATGTGTATGAGAGATATAGTATTAAAGAAAGAGCTCTGTAACATAATGGGAAGCTCACTCTCATTTCTAACAGCACTGATTTACCATACGTCAAACGTCAGAATGAGAAAGGAAAGTTTGATATGAAGTATTGAGGACACACTGTTCTTTTCAAAGGCACGTTTAATTCAAATTGTAAAATGTACTGTGAATTCTGGAAACTTTCAGGATGAGTGTACACACACATATATATAACAAATGTTCTCATATACTATAAAATCAATACTCCACCAAAAATAATTCTGGCTAATATTTATGCTTTTTACTTTCACACTTCTCTACTATTATTTGAAGCCACAATTCCACAACGCACCCATCCCCAGTGCAAAATGTTACATTCATATTCCCTTTTGGCTTTGTAAAGTCTATTGCTCTTGTTAGCATCCACCATTGGAGCAAAGGGAAGAAAATGACAAAATGGGTATGACAATATCTTTATGCAAATGTCACAACTTACATACTTGCATCAGACATTGGGATGCAAATACTAAATAATAGCATTTCCATTATGATATCACTGCAGATATGCATCCTTTCCATTATGATGTCACTGAAGATATGCATCCTTTCCATTATGATGTCACTGCCGATATGTCATCATTTCCATTATGATGTCATTGCAGATATGTCATCATTTCATGTCATACAGATGCAGTTGGCTGCTCTGAGCACAAATCACTTTGTATATATGAAGCTTCATCTCTACTGAACCGAAAGAGGAATACTTGAAAAGCAAGGAAGACTTGTGTACATCTAAATTTATATTTCTTAGGAATAAATGGCTTTGAAAATTTGTGAACCTTACTATCCTAAAACATTAGTATCTGTAGAGTGGAAATTAAAGGTCCTGTTATACAGTACATTTTGCTCATTATACTGTTACACAAATTTTCAGACTGCTGTGGTGAAATATCCACCCACTTTTCTGAATCACAAACCAGTAAAAAACAGTAAAAGATAAATTTAATGACTAAAGAAAAGTGATTCAAAGGACAGGAAATAGGCATGTTATTGGGTTGAACAGGTCCTATGAAACCCTTGTCTACATTCCTATTTAGCTATAACTGGCTGACACTAAACAGCCTCAGCCTAGTTCATGGATAGATAAAGATGAAATGAGAACAGCTTTCTGGTTGCATTGTATTTAGGTCTTAGGGCAAGATGTTCAGGTCCATTGAATAGATGTGACCACATTCCAAAAACTACAACACAGACTTCGATCTGTGTTATCTATATTTAATTTTATTACAATTAAAAGTAAATACTGTTAAACTGCCCAGAGCCCGTCCTTGGGGGGAGATGGGTGGTGATAAAATTTGATAAATAAATAGATTTGATAAATAAATACTGTTAAAATAATACATGACAAGTAAAGTATTTAAATATTTAATTATTTCTGTCATAAAAAAATTACTTTTGGGGCTCTGGATATATAGTTCTGGTACCAATAGAAGAGAATACAAAACAATATGGTTCTGGGGCTACATATTGGGCACTTCTGTGGGTTATAACTGAATAAGGAGTAGGCTATCTTAGATATTAAAATCACTTGCAATTTAAAAACTCTGTGTAAATCCAGAAACTAACCAGCACCAAACCCGCTTGGCTTTTTCAAGATCTGCCATGGTCATGTAGATGCTGCCACCTAATCCAAATCTAAAAATTCAGATGGATTCAGCAATATCCATCATCCTTTCAGTGAATTGACCAAAAATTCAATGAATTGCCATATATGGATGCTGTCACACTATTACGTATTATGAGTTCTAATATATCTGCTTTTTCAGCAATATCAAATTTAGAATTATGGAGTTTGGAGCTGAACCTGTTAGAGGTGAATGGGGGGTGGGGTTGGGTAAAAAAGTCACAATAACAGCCATGAGTACACAATTGAAGCCATCTCCCTTTTTATGTGTGCTATGTGTTTTACGTGTGTGCTATGTGTTCCCTCCCCCAAACAATCCCACTTGCAGTTAAGGCCCATCATACATTAAATGCTACTGCATTCTCACAATATTGCAATATTATAGGGTTAGTATTGTATGCAAGATCAAAATCTTCTGCTGATGTAAACCTACAAAGCCCATAAGGATTGCACTCCCTAAATTAGACCTAAATGTAAAGGTATTTCAGGATTTAAGAAAAGGTGAGAATGAGGCAATGCAAAAAGAAAAACAGTGCAAGTAAAAGATTAGATTGTTCTTTGATAGCCTCTGACAGGTGCTCAGAATAGTGAACTCCTCCTGCAAGTTCTTCACATTATTAAAGTGGAACAAAAAGGATTTATGATATCCTTGCTATTATGAAATGTTTAATTGAACTGGGAATAGGTGTCTCATAAATCCCACTTCTCACAAATTTCTTCATTACAAGAGTATTTTACAGAATGTGTGTGTGTGTGTGTGTGTGACTGAATTATATTTTTTTATCACAGTATAAAAATTGACTTTCCTGTCTTTTCGTCTACCATTATATTGGATTCTACATGGAGTTTCCTGTAATATCTTGGTACATAAGGCCCAACTTCTCTGCATCTTCTCTAATTTTTGACAATACTAGTAGATTGTTTTTCAACCTCTGTCTGGCATCATGCTTTTAGCTTTAATACCCCTATTTTCTCTTCTGTTGGTTATTATCATTTTCCATAAGCTAAAGCTCTAAAAGTTTGAGCCACGTGTCCGAATGCAAGTGTGCACTGGCAAGATCTAAGCACATGTTCTGAGGAACAATAGAAGATTAATGAGCCTATTTTATAGCTTCAAAACACTGTAGCTGAAAAAAAAATTATCTGTTTTGGCTAATTACTATATATCAGGAAAAAATGCTGCTCTCAGTAATTTCATTTTATTTTGCATTTTGGCCCTGATTCTCCTGTTCCTATGCCATGTGCAATTATTTGCCTCCATAAAGTGGATTTAAATGGTACTATTCCAGTGATTGATGATTTGGGACAAGGCAGCATTTTACAAAAGTTTTGTACAGGTATAAATAGTTACAGAAGTTTCATATATTTTCTCAGAGCTTAATTCCACACATTTATAGATGTGGGAGAGAAAAACTGCACATCTGGACCAGTCAGGCAAAATATACTGCTACAACTTTAGATCACACCAGTTTCCATGTTCTCACAGTAAAAAGTTACAGACTGAGATGGTGTAAAAGTTCACAGAGGAAAATTTGCTGAACCTGGAAAAAATAAAAGAAGTGGATGATGTTCTCCAGAAATTATAATTCAGATTGCAGAATATACAATGGGAAATCAGCAAAACAAAACATACTATAGAACTCTATTCAAGCAGAGTAGAATTATATTGGAATTTATACTTTTGCATTTTCCAGAAGTTGCTGTATATTTCATCGAGTGAACAACACTTCTGCGCAGCGTTTCTGACAGATTGCTGGTGTTTTTTCCCCTATAGGAAAAAGCGAGTATGGCTCTCAATTTTATTTATTTGCAAATCTCATCCACAATGACATCATTATTTCTCAGATAGAATGACCATTTAAAACACTTCCCCTTTCTGGCTAGGGAATTCTGGAAGGTGAAGTCCACACATCTTAAAGTTGTTAAGGTTGAGAAACACTGATTTGGAGGGTGGTTTTGCAGTGCCTATCAAGGGACACTGTAAGGCTCTTCAAATTCTTTTGGAGACTGATCTGGTCTGTTTCTGCATACACACAAAACAAAGATCCATGGAAGCACAGACATGTAGAAACAGCCAGGAGCAATTTTGGAGAAAAAACTTGTGAACAGTTGCCACTAGCATGATGAGTTATGATTGGGGAACATTTGGAAGATATCTTTCACACTTTCCCATTCTTTAACTCTAAAGTCAAGCCATTTATCCCTGTTACTGTGACAACTGCTTAAGTGAAGGTCTGAGGGGTGGTGGGCTTTTGGTTTTGTTTTTTGTTTGTTTGTTTTTTGTGCCTTTAAGTCAGTTTTTGACTCCTGGAGACTGCCTGGACAAGTCCCTGAAATTTTCTTGGCAAGATTTCAGAAGTGGTTTGCCATTGCAACCTTCATAGGGATGAGAGAGAGTGATGGGCCCAAGGTCACTCAGCTGGCTTCATGTCTAAGGCAGGACTAGAACTTATGGTCTCTCAGTTTCGAGCCTGATGTCTTAACCACTACATGAAACTGGGTCTCAGAGGGGCAGTAGTTATAAGAAATGTTCTGTCTTACGGCCTTTGAACCAAGCTGCTGAATTTGCCAGAGTAATACAGGAAGGGAAATCAAGCAAGGCTCTCTCATGTTATTTCGATAGTCTCTTTACTAGTTGAAATAATAAGTAACTTTCTAGTCTTTCATCAAATGGGTTTGTTCAATCCATATTTCATTTAAAACTTTCCAAGGAAAAGTCAAAGTTAGACCGTAGTGTGATAATGTTTTTTCTTCCTTTCTTTTTTAGTACAAGTGTATAAACAAATCTGAGCAACAAAAAATTAATAATAATTTTGGAGTTTCATTAGCCTGAGATAGAGGTAAATTTCATTTTTTTTTTTAATCATATGGCATAGCAGTTTGGTGTTCATGCTGTTTTTTCTTGCTGGGAAACCCTTGTGAGGTCCAGCAGCCAGATGTGTAGACTATTTAGCCATGACAAATCACGTTGCCCGGGGTGCACCATGAGGAGGCTAGTCTACATTGCACCGATTTCATATAATGTGCAGAGCTATTAATGTGGCTGAAAGGGGTAGCTGATAGCAACAGTGAAAAATGCTTTCTCTACACTTTAGCTCAAACACCTAGCAATGTTTTCAGAGTCATTCAGAGTAAGCAATGAATGAGCCATTTTAAAGGCCATATCCCCTTCTTTCCTTCCTTCCTTCTTTCTTTTTGTTCATATGCCATTTTTAGCACACATGCACACACACACACACACACTGTATGAACATGATTGAATTTGCAATAGAGATATATAGTATGTGAAGCTTCTGGCAATGTTCTAGGGCTGCCTCCAAAGACCAAGTTCTTCTTCCTAATCTTTTAAATTCCTTTTGGGTACTTTGAAATGGCAGCAAAATAATCTGTTCTATCCAGCCAGCTACATGATACATATTCTAGTTTTCATCTTGCTTACCTGATATTGGCCTAAATCCAAATTTCTATGAGTATTAAACAAAGTGTTTCAGGTCAGAGCAAAATCAAGATAGGCAACAATTTAGTGATAAGATAAATCATGTACTGTATCCATAACTTTAAGCATTATATTAAAACAAAACTTATATTTTAAAAAGCAGTTTGTAATCAGGAGATAGGCATGCCATATTTTCTATACATGTAGAATTGTGTTCCCTTAAAACTGGTTATTGCTTTATTAAAAAGTGCCTATTAATAGAATGCCTTCCAATGTTCTGCTCCTTGTGCTGCAATAAATGTCTCTGCAGAAAGTCCTCCAATGGCTTCTGGCTTGGATGATACTGAAGAGAATATCAATAGTCACAAACTGGTTTTATTATGTGAATAATAAACACCTAGATGTATGCTTGTTGCTGAAATGACTGTGATTGTTAGACGAAGTTTTTTGACACTGTAGGGAACTACATAAATTAATTGTATTAATTACTGAGAGCCACTTTGTTGTAGGCACCACGCTAGAAACCAGGAGATCACAAGTTCTAGTCCCTTAAGCCCAAAGCCAGCTGGATGACCTTGGGCCAGTCACTTTCTCTCAGCCCTAGGAAGATAGAAATGGCAAACCTCTTCTGAAAATCTTGCCAAGAAAATTGCAGGGACTAGTAATTGGATTGCTGCTGGTACTTCATTTTTGCATTGCACCCAGATTCAGTGTATGGCTACTTATGTGTTCTTTGTATTTTGTGAAGCAGAAAATGTTGTGTGATAAAAGTTTAACATAACCACCATTTTATGGAAATGGTAAGAATATTACTTCCTTGCTACTCCAAATAATTCATTAATGGCATCTAGATAGACCGGCTTTTTGACATTATCTTTTCCTGCGCTCCATATTTATAGAGCATTGAGACATGATATCAGTTCAGCTGACTAGTCATTATTTTACATTTATGTGCACTGGACTGTCTTTTTTCTTTCATTACTCTTTCAGCATTTTGTCGCTCTACATTTATCTATATCCTTCTCCTAGTATTTATGTTGCCCTTACTTCTGAGTCACAAAGCTCTCTGATCTTGGCTATTATTTTTTAAGCCAACTAACAATGCACTTCTCAATTTTCTATGGCCAAAAATCACAAGTCTGTATAACCATAAGCATTCAGCAGCATAACTATTGCTCATATAGTTCTGATCTTAAGTTCTGTCTGTTTTTAGAGGTCTTTGTATCTCTAAAAATAGATGTATTTTAAATATCTCTATTTAAAAATAGATAGAACACAGCTTATGTTGACAAATAAATGGGACATTTCTAGGATATATTTCTTAAATCAAAATTGCATGCACTTGTTTTAAATGCCCCATTTATCAAAAATAGAATGTTTCCCTTCAATTTAACAGTGCATCAGTTTAAAAAAATATAGATAGATACTGAAAATAGCAAGATACATAAGATTCTGACTGAGCCTCTGTGTCAAGTGAAATTAATCAGAAAGAAACAGCTTAGAGAGCAGCAGGGTTTATCGCTTACATGTGCAAAAGCAAATAGTCTCAAAGAAGAATGCATATACTTGAAAATATATTTTTATCCAAGGTAGCAAATTTATTTCCAAACAACCAGTCATTAAAAAAATGTCTGCTTATGTAAACTTTATCTTCTTGCCAGATGATTAAAGGCAGCTTGATGAACACAAAATGTTCTGCCTACTTTATCTTCATATGGATGAGTTGAAGTGCCCTTGGCAGTGAAGACAAAGTCACATCAATAGAATATATATTGGAATTCTGTAGCAGGTAGAGCTACAGCCTGGGAAATGTCTGCTAGATAAGAACATTCTGGTATGTGCACTTAAATATTAGATGATAGATAGATGATAGATAGATCTGTGTGTGTGTGTGTGTATAGTCAATTGACCCATCTATATAATCAATTGACCTAACAATCATTAAGCCCACTTCCCTCAGTAAGCCACTTTATCCATAATATATAGTTGAGTATGGTTTATTAGTAGTAGTAGTATTAATATTAGTGTCTCTATAATTATTCTGAAATAGATGTTTAAATCAGCCAAACCCCGACTATAATTGTTATCTTACTGTGAATTACATTAGTTAATAAACGATCAGGCAAAAGGCAACAAGAGCATACAAAAACATAGAAATAATAAAACAAGGGAAAATAAAACAGCACTTGCACAATAAATAAATGAACAAATCAAAGAAAAATAACTGCATATCAAAGTACAGTAAGAACTCTTTTTTAGAGACAAGAACATTGGGATGAGAAAGAATAATTATTAGCTAATATATGGTAATAATAATAATAATCTGTCTTAATATAGTTCTAATACGTGCAAGACTGGCTTTAGGCTGTGGCTGAATAGGCAGTGGTATAGAACCCTAAAGCTGAGGGCCACCAACATTGCTGTTCCTTCTGAATCATTCTAAAAATGCAAATCTTTGCATCAGTCAGTGTGGACTAGTGGCATCCACACTCCACATCCAGTGCCTTGAGCTGACACTGAATACATGAATCTATATATACTGTATTAGGAATAAGGGCTAAATATGCTTAGGGACAGACTTACCCTGGAAATTCTTTCTGTTCACCATCCCATTTCTTTTGAACCCAGAAGAAATTGTAGGCTTCAAGATTATAAATAAAGGTATGTTCCTTGGCCCCAGTGGATCCTTTAAAATATCAAAATATCAGTTATTGGTAACAAAGTTTCTAAAGGATTCAGAATTAGTATGATTAATAACAGAACTGGTGGAATCTGAAAGAAAAACAGTAGTGTCAGTGCATATAAAAACAAAATGTAGCTTTCTTTGCCCAAACTGTCAAAATCAGTTCCAAATAAAGCTTAATGTATAGCTACATACCAGGCATAACGTATTGGATCCCATGAAGATTAAACCAATCTTGTTCTTATTAATGCCTGGATGGAGGGCTGCCTGGAGACACCTTGTACTGAGTGCCATGTTGGCACATATAAATGTAGGAAGGAAATAAAATTGTGATCCTATCAGAAACAATAGTAAAACTTAAACTGATCCCACAGCAGCTCAAATTTCCACCTTGTGACTCATGGACAGTAAAAAGAAGAGGAAAAAATGAAACTTGTGACCCTAAATCAATATTTCTCAACCTTGGCAGCTTTAAAATATGTGGACTTCAACTTCGGGCTGGGGAAAGTTGGCAAGGTTGAGAAACACTGCTCTAAATAATATTCAAGAAATTATTTAAGTAGATGCAGTGGCAATTAGAAAAGAAATTCATAACAATGTGCCAAACATATGCATGCTTTCCTCTTATCTGTGATTGATCTGCAGCACAGAGTACAAGCTACTTAATTAATTGGAAGAGCCTGATTGATGGGTACTTCATACATCAGAAGAAAATTCTATCAAGAACAATATGAGAAGGAAAAATCAAGACATGCCAAAAAACTAAGAGCATTTTCACACACATACCAGCTTCACTGCTCAAACTTATAAGAATTTCATAGTTATGCAATTGACCTCTTTGCTGTTCCAGTCTTCCATGAGCCAGTTGACACTGCTCAGAAACCTACATCAAGGTAGTATACCAGCTCCACACCAGTTCTTCCCTCTCTTGTACTGTGAGGGAAACTAACTGGGGGGAAAAAAAATTGGCCACTGTGAAAGGAGTAGCGAAGTCTCCAGAATGACAGTAGCGACAGGGTACTACCATGCCATGGGTATGGATTAAAGGATTCTTGGTGTCAGGCAACTGAACAAAGTAGGAATTCCTGCCAATGGAAAGAATTCCAGAGGAAATGCTGTAAAATGCTGCAGGATTTCATTTAGAGCAGGAGCTAAGCTCTATGCGCCTCCAGTTCCATGGAAGCACCACCCCAAGAGCAATATGGAAACACAGACAGGAATGTGGCTCCAATCTTGGATTAGTAAGTGTCACTGACTTTAATGGGCCTAATACACAAATACATTGTGCAGGTTTCCAGTCTGTAGAAAGATTATTTAAAATATCAGTAAGTGTAAAAACATCAACATGGACCTTTTTTTCATGTATATGATGAACGTAAAAAAAAAGACAGGGCTTTTATGGCATGATTGTAGTCACCATCTTGACCCATTTTGCTTTCCCTGTTGATGCCCCTGTTTAAAAATATTTTACTTAACAGGAGTAGTTCTTGACTACTTATAGTATCACAGCAGTGTGTTATATATTCTTCCAGACACATTGCAGAGGATCAGAGGAACCTTGATATACTGGGTATTTAATTGTTTTTATCCAAGCTTTAGTTTCAATTAAGCTTTGACCAGTTTCTAAGCAAATTGTGGGATAGGAGACGCAATTAGGAGCCTCAAAAAGGATGCCTTAATACCCTCTACTTTAGAGTTAAAGACTCTTAGCCAAATAGGAATACCATATAGTATTTGAGAGAGAGATTTGGCTTTAAAAATTCTAAACACTGCAGGTGCATATTGGTTACCTCTTGTAAAATAAAATTGTTTAATCTGGGCAGCCGAACAGTTGGCCAAATGAATTATCTTGTTATGAAGAGTTACCCAAGAAAGATTATACCTAAATGTAATGCCAAGATATTTAAAAGTTTTAATTTGTTCAATTTCTGTACTACCCATAAACCATCTCAGCGAATGCCATCTTTTGGCAAATATTATTACCTTTGATTTAGAGAAGTTAATGGTGAGTGAGTTACAATGACAATAATTATATTTTGCCATATACATTGGCTGAATGTTGATATAATTAACAAGGCACACAATTGTTGAAGAAAAAATACAAGTTACTTTATTAAAATTATGCTAATTAACAATATAGAAGAAAATATGTTAAGGTCTTATGTTCTAGGTAGGATGATATATTGAGTTGTTAGAAATAGTTACAGACAAAAGACATACAGACCAGATAGCAGTAGCATTGAAAAAAAGAATAACTAAGGCACCTAAGAAATATGGAGGACTTCAGGCTAAATTAAGGAACCAAATACAAAGCAAGGTCATAGGTTTTTATCAAACTGACCAGCAACATAGGTAAAGGTAAAGGTTTTCCTTGACATAAAGTCCAGTCCTGTCCGACTCTAGGGGGCAGTGCTCATCTCCGTTTCTAAGCCTTGGAGCCGGCGTTGTCCGTAAGGACCCGTCCATGGTCATGTGGCCAGCATGACAACACGGAACGCCGTTACCTTCCTGCCGAAGCGGGAATCAAACTGACCAGCAACATAATCACCTGGAAATTGAGTATACTGCATACTGTCTCCTAAGAAGAGATTTGAGTTGAGACAAGCAAGTGTAATTATATGTAAGAAAATAGAACACACTGTAGCTCACATCTCTAAAGTCAAGAAATTTCAACTTGTGTATACTGGAGCAGCTATTTATGAAAACTTTTTGCCTTCTGGATAATGTTATTCCCTCCATTTAGTGATATCATTTTTTCTATGGAACAATATTAATCAAATAATAATTAGCACCATATGCATTGGCCAAACAGCTGTTGTTTTCCAAGCCTGAATCTCTGCTGGACCTTCTGAAACTCTGGGCTGTTTGTTAAAAGGCAAACAATTCAGCAGTGTGCAAAATAGGTTTGGAGACACTCATACAGCTTGTCATTCATCAGAAATTGCTGAAATGTTTGGTTCTCATTCATATTTAAAATACTTTGAAAATATATTTTTCCCCAGCAAGAACCACTTTTCCTAAAACCTACTTATCCACCTTTTAGGTATAATTTATTCTAATAACTGCACAATGTTGCTCCCAAAACAATATCCTCAAGATCCAGAGAAATAGAATACCTGGTTAAAAAGATAGCTTAGAGACAGTTTTCCTTTCAGGACTCACAGGAATGCATGAGCTCAGCACAAGTGAATGGAAATAGTTTCAAAATTGCTTTTTAATATTCTTGTAGAAATAATGTGAGATAATATTAGATGAAGTTTTCTCTCAATAAAAATAATGAATGCAATATAATGAAAGCTGGTTATACTAATGTTTCACTGGACAGAATGAGATTTCCAGATGTCACCTGTGCTAGGGGATGATAGCTACAATCTAGGAAGTAAACCAGGACATGTCTCAGAAAGTTATCTTTTTCAGGAAGATTAAGACTGTCACTGTTCCTTATGCATGATTATTCCTTTTCTCTTTTTTTTTTTTTTTGCGGAATGAGGATTAATATTATAAGTACATGTTGTCCTCTAAAAAAATAAAGACTTTCTACTTTGCAAAGTTTTAAATATGGAATATCCATTTTTCCTCCAAAATTGTTGCTATAGTATTATCTTTTTTATTTATCATGTTATTGCTTTTGTATATTTTTAAATATTATTTTTACTTTTATAAAAGAGGATGGACAAAGGGAAAAGTTTCTGGCAGAGCAGTTACCATATATGAAGTCTGCTGAGTCACTGAAATCAAGGCTAGAGGTGGTAAATATTCCACATTATATTTACTTGGGGTTATTGGGAAGGTACTGATTTGCCCAGTCCAAGTCTATTGAAGCATACTGGCAGCTTGACTGAGTCTGTAATAGTTCATCAGCCATAATTTCTGGAAGTTCCAAAAGACATTTGATAAACAATTTTTTAAAAAGATTAAAATTAAAATGCTAACTGAATTTTCACCGCATGACATTTTGTAGACAAGAATCTATTATGAAGTATAATATTCACTAGGCATAGGTATTTCATATATTATAAAATGACAGCCTAGGATTCACAGGGAAAGCCTGTGACCCTGTGACAGCAGCAAACAAATCAGGGTAAAACAAGACAAAGCATCCTTATTAACAAAACAGTCAAATATTAATTTGACCGCTCAGCCATTAGGTGGATCCATCATTGGCTCAAGGATCATACTCAAAGGGTAGCTATAAATGGTGTCAAATCTACCTGGAGCAATATCTGGGGGAGGGGGGCAGGAAACAGACCCTATCCTGAGGCTGGCACTGTTCAACATCTTATAAAAGATGTATGAGGGAGCTGAAGGACTACTTAATAAATTTGCAGGTGATACAAAGCTAGGGGAGGTGCTAATACTTGGGAGAAGAGAGGGGGGAAAAACAGCTAGAACAATGGACAGAAGCAAATAGAATGGATTTTAATAGGGAAAAATGTAAAGTCATGCATCTAGATAAGAAAAACAAAAGAAACATATACAGGATGGGGAAAAACTGGCTCAAGAGCAGCACATGTGAAAAGGTCTTGGGTGTACTAGTGGATCCCAAGCTTGACATGTCCCGAAGGTGTAATGCAGTTGGAAAGAAGGTCAACGACATCTTGAGGAGCATCAGAGGAGCATAGAATCCATATTATGGGAAGTAATTATACTGCTCTACTCTGCCTTGGTCAGGCCTCACTTGGAGTATTGTGTTCTGTTTTGTACACCCCAGTTTAAAAAAAAAAAAAGATAAACCGGAGGAAGTCCAGAAAAAGGCTACCAAGAAAGGAATAGAAACCTATGAGGAATGGTTAAAAGAGCTAGCTATGTTTAGCTTGCAGAAACAAGGTTGAGAGGGGACATGATCTTCAAATATCTGAAGGGATGTCACACTGCAGAAAATTCAGACTTATTCTCAGTTGCTCCGTAAGATAGAACTAATGGGATGAAGCACTCAAGGATATAGATATAGTTTAGACATTAGAAAGAACTTCTTGACAATAAGAGTTGACAATAAGTGGAATAGGGTACTGCATGGAGTGGATTCTTCCCTTTCACTGGAGGTTTTCAAACAGAGGCTGGATAGTCATCTATCAGGGATTGTGTACTGAATCCTGCAATGTACAGGGGGTTGACTTCATGACCTCTTAGGATCTTTCCAACTCTATGATTCTTTCTAAGGCAGAAACTGCTGAAGAGAACAATTTGCACAGTAGGTTAAAGAAAAAGGTTTTCTGCGAAGTAGGTAACATGAAATTTAGTGCCAAATAATCCTATTGACAGAGATTCACAATCTGAATAATTGTTCTGAAGAATAATAGTTCTTAAAACCAATTGAATCCTTAGCTAGGATCAAATTGGATTATGTGCCACAAGGAACTGCCTAGACTATTTAAGTCCCACCATCTGCCTATGAAGTCTCAAACTGCTGTAAAGCTGGGGAGATGAAGGTTCTGCTGCATCTAAGATTTATGGTGTCATATTCCCTGGCCGGGAAGGCCCAAACGTACAGTACTAAATAATTTGTCACCTTGGAGTCTCATCTGAGTCCTCCACGTGGTTTTGAAGGTTGTGACAGTCATCCTAATTAGCAGCTTTGGGTGCAAAAAATCAGCACACAGATCAGCAGATGATAATGAGGATTATAGTTTGTAATTGATTTAACAAATCTGTTCAAGGTCCCTTCTTTTTCTGGCACACTCCAACATGCCTTATCTTCTGTATATGTTAATGCTGTCCTAAAGTTTTAGGTTGTTTGTTCATTGCACAAGCTATTTTAATGAGAAAAACCCTTTTAAAAAATGTCACTGTTCGATTCATTTTTCCTCCAGAGTAACTTTTGAGTGCTTATGTTCCAATTATTAAATTTGGGGGGGAGAGACAGTTGCTGAACCAAATTCTCTATGCAAAACTAAAGGAATGTGTGCTAACCACCTGTCATATTTTCATAGGTCCCCTATGAGAATGCTCTTACATTCAGCACATATTCTTATTCCAAAGATAAAATATATCAGTCATTTTAAATATGGATATATTTGCTAAGCTCAACTCTTGCCTCTTTAGAAGAAAGAAGGAATAAGGTTGAACTATGCCATGGTACATTCCCAAGGGAATTCTAGATAAGAAATCCACCAGTAGTTACCTTTCTTCCCCAAACTTGAATAAGCTTGAGATTGGAAGCTGTTATGACATGTTCATTTCTAACTAATTTTAAGCAGGATTTTCTGCTGCCTCAGTTTCTTCCTTAGTCAGATCTGGAACCACAAAATGCTTAGTATTTGATATGTGCTTATATCTAAGCACAGTACAAGTCTTGTTTTTCCCTTTAACATTTCTCTGAGGTTGTTGTTTTTTTAATCCTATGGCATAGCAGTTTGGTGTTTATGCTGTTTTTTTCTTGCTGGGAAATCCCTGTGAGGTCCAGCAGCCAGATGTGTAGACTAATTAGCCATGACAAGTCACGTTGCCTGGGTGTGCACCATGAGGAGGCTAGTCTACATTGCACCAAGATGGGCTGAGAGAGAAACCCTAAAGTGGGACTAGAACTCACAGGCTTCTGGTTTCTAGCCCAGAACCTTAGCCACTAGACCAAACTGGCTGTCTCTCTCTGGGGTAGGCTGGGCTGAAAGAGAATCATTGGCCCAAAGTCATGTAGTGAGTTTTCTCAGCTGAGGTAAAACTAGAGCCTGGGTCTCCCTGTTCTTAGTTCAAATTTGACCCATTATACCACACTGTCTCTCCAATACTTCAAAACAAATCATGTGCTATTCTAGCTTGTTCCAAATATAGGAATCAATATTGCATTAAATGTACTTTGCATCACTATTCAATAACTGCATGTGATGAAAGAGATGAAATCATCACCTTTCTTAAGGTCATTTCTTAAAGCATATGTTCTACTTGTTTATCTTGAGTTGTTTCTAGTGCATATAATTCTCTTGAATTATATATTATAAGATTTTCATTCCCTTGTGTTTCATAATTACAGTCCAACAGTGCCATCCACTGAATTTCTAAATAATGTCTTATACTACTCTTTTCCCTAAAATGGTTCTATGTTAATCAAGAGACCAATGTTTAATTTTTCACAGGGCTCAAAATAATAGGTTGGGATTTTTGTTTTCCAACATGAATGAAACTTAATAAAATTATAGTTATTGTTTTAGTTAGACTAAAATTTAGGGTTTTTTGCAACAAAATTCTATAATATATGTTATCATTTTTTGTTTGTTTGTTTAAAAACTCTTCAGTATTTGTATGACATACACATACAAATATCTCTGGCTTCTTTCTCCCCACCCACCCCCCTTGGAATTGTTAGCAATTGTGGTTTTTATTTTATTTTATTTTTAATTGTGTCCTCCATAAGAGCTCCTTTCTCCAATAGTTTACTCTGCCATAGAATCTTATTTATTGTTCTTCTAAACTTATTGCTCAGTTTTTCTTAAATCAAAAACTCCAGCATAACATAGCCACTTTCCCAAAATGTTTCTGCTACTTCAAATTTCTCAGCTAAATTTCCTCTGTTCATATCAGGTGAAATATAACTAATCCTCTTGTGTTTTCCTACTCCCTGTGAAGAAAAAGTTATCAGGAAGAAATTTATGGAAGGACCATATTTGGCAGTTTGTCTCTGAACAGATGTTAGGCTAATTGAAGTTTCACATCATTACTCCATGCTTCTTTGAAAAACTGGATGTTTTTGGAAGGCATCTTCAACATCCTATCCTTGGGTTGGTGGGGAACATGACATCAGCAGTATTGCTTTTATTCAATATCTTCATTCATTTATTTTAATCCAAATATTTTCCACAGTATTGAGAAGTTTATTCCCTAGGATTCTAAGCAAAGACAGGTACAATACATTTAACATAGAGTGCAACTATTCCATTTTTTAAAAAAAACATCTGTTTCTTTTGAACAAACTGTATCTTTCATTGCTATATTCCAGTCAAGGGAGTCAGGTTTCCATTATTTTGTTTCTCCACTAGGTGCTGTGAAATGGCAATAGAGAATATGCTGAAAGCATTTCAGGCAGTTTAAGTCTAGGATGTTTTAAATACTGTTCAGAGACTGAGCCGGAGGGACTGCACAGTCATTTCCCTTTTTATTTCAAATATTTCACTACAAATCCCATCTCTTAGTCAGCATTTATGGTTTAAAGTATAAAGCAGTTATGGTTTTTGGTTTTTTGAGGAGGATAAAATAAGTTTTTAAAATAGTTATTCTGAACTGGCCAGCATTAAGGTGATTTTGGATCTTTGTTCCCAGTGGGCACACTACACAGGGAAGGCAATATGATGCATTTCAGCAACAACTATATAAGTTTGTAGTTTCCAAATTCTAACTTAATTTCTCTTTAATACAGTTCTTAATTCCTACACTCATGAATATCTGCAGATGATCAACACTGCTTTCTCTAAAGCAAACAGGAAGAACCCTACCTATTAGTTAAATACCTACCAGAAAAATATCTTGTTGCTCCTTAATCTCTAGGGCATTGCTGTGCTTAGCACAAGAAGTATTGAGAGAGATGAAATAGGGCAACAGACCAAGACAGAACTGAACTTGCTGAATTCACTGGTTTATTTATTTTTTCAAATTTCTATCACCACCCATCTCTCCCGAAAAGTTCATTTTCTCTACACTACCTGACAGGATGACTAGAAATTTTCAGTTAGTTCGAATCTGGATGTTAATACAATTTTATTATCCTTTTTAGAAGGGAGGCATTGGGGCAAACTGTTTTCTTCTGATCACTGGAATGCTGACTATAGATAGTAACATTCTGCAATATCTTCATAAGAGAGAATGAGCATTTGGCTTTTGTCCACTGGTTCTTGGAATAGACCCTGTGCCTTCTGGTCATTAGTCATGTAGCAATCTATCATTGAATATGTTAATTAAGACTGCCTTCTACTCAAACATGGACATGCTTTTAGGTTTGGTCAAGCTCTGTATTTCCTCCCAAATTTTGTTTAATCCAGGTTCCATCCAAAACTTGGGTGTGATTTAAGCAAAACCATGTTGATAGAACACTCATTGTCCCTTGTCAATGATGTCTTTACATCTTCTACCTGAGCTTAGACTGAACCAAAAGTCCAGTTCTAGATATAGCCTACATATAGAGGATAATTCTGTGGGATGATATATTTGACTACAAAATCTGCTTTTGTATGTCACATGGACTAAAAAGAATATGTGGATTATGAGAAAGGACACTTTTCTTCCTAATTGTTTAAGCTGACACCCTAAAACAACAATACTGTTTATGCATATTTTATTTATTTATTTATTTAAAAGAAAGAAATATGAAAGTGATCTCTTACCTTAAATTTAAAAAACCATAAAACAAATATAACATAATTTGTTTTTGCCTTCAGAATTCCAATTCCAATTAACATAACACATTATTTCAGGAAAACAAGAAGCCAACAGATACAATGCACTTAGGTTTCCCCTATCAAATTCATAATCAAATGTAGTTTTATTGATTGCATCATAGTATGTCACTGAAATAAATTTTGACCCTATGAATGTCTTACATGTACATAATGTGACAGTGTATAAGCTTATTGATATTTTTAGACAATTATTTTCAGACATGTAAGAATAACATGTCAACTTCAAATTGGTTCAAGTACTGTGATATCCACTTCTAAAAACTAAATATCACCTATTAATTTCACTTCAAGGGAATGACTTACAGAGCAATTCAATGTGGTAGTTCAGGTGGCTTGATATAGCTTATTATTACTAAAATGTTCAGGCTCCCCCCCTTCCCTGCTCAAAAAGGTATGATTTTATATTCAATAGATCAAACTGGCTTCATTAAAATTGTTCACTGGTAGATGTGCAGCTCACTTTCTAGGAAAATGTCAAGAAAGGCAGAGGGCTTACTGCCAGATTAATACCCAGACATAATTAGAAATAGGCTAGATGGTGTGCTATTTAGTGAAATGAAAAAGTCTGCCAGGTAACATTATGGATATATGTTGCTGGAATTTCAGCTCTTTCAATACTGTCAGAAAAGTGGTGTAAGGGAGCAAGCTGTTTTTCTTGTAATGTATTTTATAATGCTTTCTCTGTTCTGAAACAATACACTTCTGTTTCAATATGAAAAAGCAGATCTCTGTCACCTCTTGAGAAATCCTTTTTTTTTAACTACTCTTGCACTTTCAAATGAGCAGATAAAGTTCCAGTGAGTCTCCCATAGAAAACATCACACAGATATTTTCTGGATGGCCATCTTGTATTTCTTGAAGTAGCAGAGCTGCAACCTAGATATACTGTAATCCAATGTCAGAAACTCAGGTTGCCTGAATGGCTCACAGCACTTTTTACAAGGTTTGGTTGGTTCATCAGATCCATTGGATAGGAAAAACTTAGTCATAATAATCCACAGACTAATAACCTCCAAGTTAAATTGCTATAATGATCCTTGAAAATAATGTACAGTAGGATTTTCAACTAGTGCAGAATTCTTGATAATTTCTTTATAATATTGTTGGTCAGGTTACTCTCTTGTCTTCTTGGGGCTTTTTGATGTCACAATTGTCCACATGGAGGAAGAACCTATTTGATTAATCTGCCCCAGGAACCCAAGAGAGATCCTTAGATCTTGCAGATAACGCAGAAGAGATGCCTAGAGAGATATCGGTGTAAGAATAAATGAGATTTGGCGCAGGTAAACACTCAAACTCGAGTCAACACCATGTTAGTAATAAAAGCACAGAAGGTTACTTCACTCTTACTGAATCTACTGATAACCATCTAGCAGGTTTGTTTAAAGTTACCCAGTCCCTAACAGTGAAATCCAGGCCAGAAGATTAGCTGCTTAGAAACTGCAAAGAGTTTTTTCTTCAGAATCTGGAAGATAAAACCATTCACATTTATTCAGAACTGGAGACTAGCTGCAGATCCTGAGGAAGTAGACAAATTCGTTGTGCTGTTAGTCCAGCCAGCTATGGATCAGATGCCTACCCTGCCTAGCTAATGAAAGCCCAGTGAAGTTACAGGAGGCAAGCTTCAGATTATTTTTTTTATTTAAATTTATTGGCCACCCAACTCCAGTGGATTCTGGGTAGTGTACAAACTAGGGAAAAGATAAAAACAGGTAAAAACATTGAATCACACAGACAGCCCAGACTAAGATAATTTAATAGACAGCAAAAACTACAAAAGAAACCAGGGACCAATGAACGAATAATAAACATCAACCCCAGGCCTGGGTTTTCAAAGCTTCCCAGAACAGTAGGAGAGAGGGAATCATTTTTTTTTTTAAGATGTGTCAGTATGTGTGTTTAGAATGGGTGCAGTTTGTTGGAGGGTTTTAGTATGTTGTCGAGGGTTAGAGATTTGGAGATTCAGACTGTATGGTGGAAGAGTCTCTTGGGGTCACTTCCCAACTGGACCCAACTGGATTGGTTTTCCATCTGGCCCATGTGATTTCTAATTCTTGCTGGGCTGTTTGGCAGCTTGGAACAGGATTGAGTGTGGCATCCAGGGCCCATTCCCTTACGTGGATCTGCAGCTGGATTGTGGCTTGGAGAACTAGCCTTGGGGGATTGGAGCCGGTGGTGGCAGCTAGACTGTGGGACCACCAGGAACATAGTGTGAGAATCCAGCCAGCCTCTGACTCAGAAAATGAAACTCTTTCTGAGTCAGAGGAGGAAATAGAAACTTACCGGGCTGAAACCAGAAAAGCAAAACCCAGCAATGAGTCAGCAGCATGGGAAGAATCACAGGGGCTGATTGGCCAATCTTCAGAGGAGGATTTGAATCCTCCAATCAGCGCACGCCAATGACAGGCAGAAAAGCGCATGAAGGAGAAGGCAGCCCAATTGGCTGCAGAAGAGAATAGGCACGCGAAGGATTGGCATAAAAGGCAGATGCACAAAGAGCAAGCTGCTGGAGACAACCAATCCTACAAGCCTGCAGCTTCCACAGAAGAGTCCCTGCCAGCGTCGGAGTCAGTGTATGTTACTGAAGAGGGATCAGCGCCAGCGTTCTCCACTGATGAGGACTTGAATCCTGCTTCTGCTGCCACTGAGGATCTTCTCCTCGCTGAACCCAGCAACCTCAGTCTCACATCCAGCCTCGGACCTCATGGTCACCTTGTGCATGTCCCAGGCACACTTTCTGTGCCATTTTGAGGTTCCGCCCTGTCCAGAGTCTCCAGTCCAGCCTTGTTGTGCCTCAAGTCCACCACCTCACCCCAAGCCTTCACTGCAGCCTTGCAACATTTCTAGCTTGCAGCTTAGTTCCAGGTCTTCAGTGCAGATTCCAGGTGCCTCTGACCTCTGACCTCCAGTCTCGCCGTGGATCTTCAGCCAGGTTTAGCCATGCTTCGGGTGCTCAACCTTGTTCAGGAGTTTCACAACTATCTTGTCGTGCCCCAGATTTGCAACCTCATCTAGAGTCTGTGGTCCAGTCTGCCATACCTTGAGTTTCTTGCCTAGTCCAGAACCTCCACCCAAGTCCAGACTTGCTTTGAGTTCTCAGTCTTGCTCCACGTTCCTAGTCCAGAGTATTCAGCCTAGTCCAGAGCCTCAAGTTGAATCCAGCCTTGCTCCAAGCTCTCAGCCTTGCTCTGAGTTCCTAGTCCTGAATGTCCAGTCTAGTCCAGAGTCTCCAGCCAAGTCTAGCCTTGTTCCGAGTTCTCAGCCTTGCTCCAAGTTCTTAGTCCAGAGTATTCAGCCTATTCCAGTGCCTCCAGCCAAGCCTAGCCTTGCTTTGAGTTTTCAGCCTTGTGCAAGTCTCCAGTTCTGAGTAGCCAGTCCAGCCTGAGTCTTCGAGTCCAGTCTGGTCCGGTCACTAGAGCCCAGACATATCCAGGGGGTTCTACCCAGCCTTGCCCAGCATTCCAGTGCCAGCCTAGTTCGAGTGGTGTTCCAGTTTGAGGTCATTCGAATCCCGTTCCAGCAGCATCTTGTGCTCCAGCTTCTCTCAGCCTTCCAGCCTCCATTAGAGAATCCTGCTCCACTATCTTGCTACAGTCTTCTTATGCAATCTTGCCAGTTTCCTTGTTGCTGCCCAGTTGGTCTTGATTGAAACCAGTTCTTCCTTGATTCTAAGGATGTATTTATTGTAAATAGTTATTTAATAAAGAGTATTTTTGATATTTAATCTGCCTGGCCACCTCTAAGTCTGATCAGGACACATGGATTGGCAGCCTCACATGGGAAGTGCTACGTGCATTTTGCATCAATTGGTGATGCGGCAGTGGGAAGGAAGCCAGTGCTGACAATGGAGGAAGCCCTTATTGGCCTGCGGAAGGGACTGTGCCAAGGAGCGAGGAAACGAGGAGGATGCTGCCAGAGTGTGGATGAGGACTAACTTTTTCTATCACAGTTGCATGGAGATGAGGGATTTTGCTGTGGTGGAAGCAGGGCTGGACCAGGCTGGTTGCAACTGCTAAGGCCCTGTAGCTGCAGTTCCTTCCCCCACGCAGGTGGGTAGCCATTTTGCCTCCCCCTTGACTGAGAGCTAGAAGATGCTGTTAATAGCTATCCACATGAACTGTTCTCAATCAGTAGTCATCATGACCCAAGAGTCACTTGTTGAGATGGGCAGCTATAGAAATTAAATAAAGAAATAAAGAAATCATTATCTCTGGGGGATGCTGTCCAGAGGTTGGGGCTGCAACAGAGAAGGCATACTTCCTAGGTCTCACAAGATGGCAATGTTTAATGGAAGGGATCTGGAGTGCATCCACTTTGCTGGATCTTACTGGACAGGCAGAAACAGAGATAAGCAGTCTCTCAGATATCCAGGCCCTGTACCATGCAAGGCTTTATAGGTAATAACCAGTACCTTGAATTGCACTCTGAAGCCAACTGGCAGCCAATGCAGCTTGCGTAGCAGTGGTGACACATGGGCACACTGATAGGCACCCATTACTGCTCATGCTACTGCATTTTGCACCAGCTGTAGTTTCTGAATGGTCTTCAAGGGCTGCCCCATGCAGAGTGCATTGCAATAATCCAATAACGAGATGACCATGGCACTGTCTGAATGGCCCCCCAAATGATGATGGTGAATACCTACTTCAGAGAGAGTCATGTATCTCCCACCTTTAAAATGATGGTGGTACATCCCTTCTTCAAGAAGCCATTGCTCAACCTGGCTATTAAGATATCTTGTTGAAAAGGTGGTTAACATATAGATACAGAGAATCCTGGATGAAACAGGTTGATCAGATTAGGATTCAGATCTGAGTATGGAACAGATATTACATGGATTGCTAAATTGGATGACTTTGGCCAGGGCCTGAATAAAGTGGTATGATCTCCTAGTCTTTCTGGATCTCTCAGCAACTTTTGATACCATCAACCATGATACTCTTCTGAATTGGCTGTCAGAGTTGGGAGATGGCACACTGGGTTACACTGGTTCTCCTCCTTTCTAAGTAGCTGGTCCTCTTAGCAATGGTAAAAAAGGAGAGATTAAGGGACCTCTGCTGTGGGATGCTGCAGGACTTGGCATTTTCTCATCTACTGATTAACATTTTCATGAAGTCACTGGGTGATATCATTGGCCAGTATAGTGCATTATCAATATGTAGATGTTACCCGGTAATACATCTTCAGCCATGGCTGGACAGGAGATGCAGTAGAGATTCTGACTTCTTCTCTGAACTCTCACATACTGGAGTTTTCCTGTATGAAGAAGATGGACTGGAGGAAGTTATAATTATAATTTATTCATTTGTAACCTGTCCTTTTGCCATAAAGCACAAATGGCAACAATTAAAATTCAACTAAATAGTAACTCATAATGTCTTATAAAAACAGATAAAATTGCTATTTAAGCTGAAAGGTCTAGCTGAAAAGGAAGATCTTGCCTTTCCTAAAAGCAGAAAATTGAGATGAGTACAGTTTCCACAGCTTGGTACCAACTCAAGAAAAGACCCTCTACCATGGATCAGACAAATGGAAAGCAAGGCCATTTTTAAGACAGCCTCTCCTTCTGACCTGATGTTAAGATACAGACAGAAATAACTACAGGTACATATAATATTATACTCATTATCTTCAAAGAATGGTTAATATTCAAACCTAGATTGCAGCAAGACAGACTGAAAAATGATTCCCACTATATTTTTTTTTATTATAAGACAGGCTGCACTGCAAAACTAATCAGCAGGGTAAAATTACTTGTGTTGATCTTCCAGTTTAGAGAATCTTGGCCCCCTCCTCCATCAACTAATCTTATTAAACCAAATCAGAAATGGTTACTTCCACTAACCTCCAGCCACAGGAGCCACTAAAAGACCATAATTAATTGCAAAAACATTTTTAAACACTGAAAGATATTTAATCTTCAGTTAGGTAGTTCTGATTACAAGGAATAAATACGCATATTCGACCTTTTCCAGCACTTCATGTTAACACCAGAACTCTGTGAGAAGTTTAGTTGAAAAGAGCAGACTGGGATATCTTGAAATCAGGATATTGGTATATCACCAAATCAGTCCTTTCCCCTTTTTATTCTAACAAACAAACAAAAAAATGTTAGTCTATATTATCTTACTGAAGTGAGCAATACACCCATGCATCTTTATTTATGACAGTCTATAAGAAGTAACATGTAATTTGATTGTTTTAATTACTGGACATCATCTGTAGCAGATTTATTTGGGTAACCAGAACTATTTTGGCTGTATACTGACACAAAAATTTACAGAATTATAAAATAAAATTGATCAGCTTTTAAGATTCAGGGTTCTTTGTTTCTTTCATGCTATTTTGTTGCTGTGGTTAAGCAGCAAAAATATCAAATGAAGAAATGAAGTTTATGTATTTCTTAGGGAGGACAACAATCTCCTTAATTTTCTACTGCAAGCCTTCAGCTGAAAACAGCTGATATAAATTCTCAATTTGTCCCTTCCATCAGCACCATTTCAAAAGTGTAGAGGCAGCAAGGAATGGCCTTGAAGGCCAGAAGGAAGAGCTACTACCATGGCAACTATAAGGCAAGTGTCTGATCCTTAGTCCATTCCAAGAAATTAATTTGAGAAAACATCTCAAACAGACACCTCCCTAATTCACATGAAGAAGTGAGGGAGAAGAGAGGCAGATTCAGACTTTCATGATTCTATAGTTGTTCCAATAAAAGTAGTTTTAGCATTGGTTTCTTAGTCTGGTCTACCTTGTTAGGTTGACAGTAAGATTGGTTCAAAACAGATGTGAGTATAGCAAGTGATGCTATATACAAGTAATGCTAGGAAAAACCTCAAGTGTGGTGTCTATCATAATAAAGTGATCATGTATCTGCACAAAGACACCTCCTGGAGAAGGCAGAAATAATATAGCACAAATGTTGATAACTTATCCTGTCAATAGAATAGGTTGACAGTTTGCCATTAAAATTTAATTTCACAAGCTTATGCTGTTGAAACAAATGAAAATTACCATTGACTTTTCAGCATTTATGGTAAAGGTAAGTGTAAATTTTACAACAGTCTCATAGTAGCCCACATTATTTTTGTATATACAACTACCTTTCCTACTCATACAACTTAAATACTTAGTTGTATTAATAATGAATTAAGCATTATTCTCACATAAACTTAGACCAAACCAAAATGTATCCTTGTTCTCGCCTCCCCTCCTTTCCTCCCCTTTCACCTATGTGGCCATGTTAGCTTGTGACAAAAGAAAAACTGCCCCTTAGAGATTAACAACTTCATTATAGATGAATTTTCACAGATGATATCCACTTCATTAGATGTAGGAGGTAAAGTCTTGTGAAAATGTTTTTATAAGTACATATAATCAAAATGACATGAATAAAAAGGAATGGGAAGAATTATGATTGCTTAAGGAGTCAAGGATTAGTTTTATCTATTGGTATATATCACTTATTTTTCAGCAAGATTTTGGTTTAGCTGGTTGAACTTCTTGATTCAAAATTGATAGATTTTTTAAAGAAATAAATCCTAGACTAAAAAAAAACCTCTTTTCTAGTGAAAATAAAGTTCTTCGTAAAATGCAATGCCAATAAAATAAATTTCTGCTTTCACTTTGCATTCAGATATTATTCAGCTCTCAAAAGGGCACTTGTAACCACATGGACTGACAGTTGGTACAAGAAAATGTTAGTTGCTCTTGTTCTTCCCAGCTTAGAAGAAAATTACAAGCATTCTCCCACTTAACAGTTGCAAATGTAAACTACCAACTTGTAGACTGGTTAAATAAATACTTATTAAAAGATAAAACCTCTCTGCTGATGGAAATGAATCAAAAGAATATTAACTAGCACTTGTAATGAACGTGATTTGCCTGCTCTAATAATAGCCATTGCCAGAGGCATACTTAATGAAAAGAATAGCCTTTTCTGCAGAGATAAGGCAGAAAAATTACCTTTCATCTTGCCACATTTATGGGTATTGCCAAATGATTTGAATGGAATGCTGTGGAAAGCATAGCTGTTATGTGAGACTTTCCATCAATGGAAGTCAGCAAGCAAGGAAGACAGGCAGTTCACAATGCCAATGCCAGTTACAAGCTCAATAGTTAGCCAAAAAAATTCTGACAGGGAAATACGGCAACACGTCAAAGTGAAGAGACAATATGAAAGTCTTTGCCCCCAGTGAACAAACAGAAATCTATCAAATAGCCTCGTGAACATGTTTGCAGTCCTGTACAAAGTATCAGGGTCTGAAGACCTATCAAACAAATAAAAAAGCAAATAAATGGTCGGTGGTCCTTCAAGTTCAAAGAAGACATGTTATTGTGCAGTTCATCTGTGGACACAGAGGTGGCTCTGCAGTCCCAGTCTGGAACAAGCATACACAGTTTTAGATTATACAAATTCCTCTTGCAATAACTCAAATGGTTTTAAAATGTAATTGGCAATGAGTTGGTCTAAAATATTAATACCCAATGAATTTTTCAAAAGTGAATTTTAGCCTGGGCAACATCTTCAAAACTCTCTAATTTATCAATCTGCTTGAAATTTCTAACAGGTATTAACACAGGGATAGCTCTAAGTACATATATCAGTCTTGAAGTAATATTTATTTGAACGACCTTTATTTTTCCTATAAGCTCGTAGGGCATCCATAAATATATGCATGTAATAGGATAGCTTTATCAAAACAATGGAGATATGAAAAGGGATTCCAGATAAATCCACAAGAAATGCCAAAGACTCTCCGAGTTATTACAAAGGACTATGCATTTTCTGATAAAAACTTGTAATGCCTTGTAAAATGTTGGCTCCTTCCCAAAAATTAGCACAGTATATCTAGATAATGGAAAGTTTCCTCAATTCTGCCAAAAAGCAAGTAACCTTTTTAATTGAATAATCTTTAATTTCTGAGTAGAGACTTGTGTATTCTTCTCTTCTAGGAAATAATCATTATTACTAATGAGTATTTAGAAGCTAAGAGCCCTAAGTTTGATCTCTAATGAAAAATGGCCTATATTAATAAATCTCTGCATTATTTTTAGACATGATTGCATTTGCATTTATATTGAGGGCCTATAATGTCCTCTTCTCTTTCAGACACTTAAATTTTGAGATGCTCAATTGAATGTCAATGAAAAATTTACAGAATATTTGGTGTACAGATTTAACCAACAAGACTAAGATAATATCAGAAATCAAGACAAAAGTACTATGATCTTTCCTAGCAGTCATATCCACTCTCTATCTGGCAAAGGAGTTTTGTAATATTATAATGAAAAAGCATAATTCGGATATATAAATGACAACTTTTTTGTGTAGCTCAGAATCATTTTCTTTCCTTTGGGAATTACCATTTGTTGGCATCTTCTGAACTCACCGGTACCTGTTTATTTAAGGTGTTTCATTCTATCTTTTTTATTTCGCCTAAGGGAGTTCACAAAACACAGTAAAATAATGTTGAAGCCACAATGCAAATTGTATAAAAAATATACAGTTTGCATTGTGGCTTTAACGCAATGCAAATTGTATTAAAAATAAACAGTATACATAATAGCCTTGTTCCCATATTGTGGTAATCTAAATGATATATCTATAAATGGTATGCTTATAAAGTACCAGTAATCTTATATGGCTTCAATCCCTGGCATGTTACAAAAAGAGCAAGCCAGCCGGACCTGTCCTAATTTAAATCTCATACTTTGTAAACTAGAACTTCAGTTGATTTTCCTGAGAAAAATACAAGTAAGACCAGTGAGCAATGGTGTATCCAGCATATTTCTCACTTGAACTAAGCCAGATAGGTTAGGGTTTATTTAGTTGTAGTGTTATAATGACAGTACGGTATTACTTTATAGTATAGTACAGTAAAAACAACCTTTTCAGTTTGGGAGTTTCCAAAAAAATGGCATGCTTATTCCCTCCCCTCCCCTCTTTTTTTGGGGGTGGGTGGGTGAGCAATTATTATATTATATATAATGTAATATATAAATCTAATAAATAAATAAAATAAAAATAAATATTAGCCCTAGTTAAGAAACATGCAACATTTTGAAAATATTGGTGGAGAATTATAGGGTTAAGTTTTTTATGCCTGATTGATTGATGCCAAAGTCAGTAAGGGATGGGATCAATGATAGACAGTGAGTAAACAGTAGAAGAGGCATTGAACATTCAGTATTTCTTAAGCAAGGACCTGGTGCTACAAGTCTTGAAATGACTTTTACTGATCTTTTCTTAGGGGAAAGATTTAGCCAGTTGTAGTGAACATTAGAATGAATGTCTCGTATATTATTTCAACACCTTAAAGTAATTATGTCATATATTATTCAGTGCAAAGCACAGAAGATAAAATATAAGAGGAAATTAGAAGCCAGAGCTATGAGTGACAGAACTGCATCCTTCTTTCATTCCATATTCTCTTAATCCTTGAGTTGTTATCACATACGAAGCACAGGGAAAACATTTGTCTATGTCTTTGTCATCTTTCAATTCTAAGTAACAACGTTTCAGGAGGATTCAGGTTTGAATATGTCAGAAGAGCCCTTCTTCTGTCAGGATATCTCCCAGATGTGTTCAGATCAGGCCAATTCAGTTAAAATTCAGGATTTCTCAATATGTATTCATATTGTATTGATATGTACCTGTATGCACTCATGAATCCTTGAGAATTTCAGAAATACTTATCAAGAATTCAGTTTTCTAGGAAGGAGGAAAATCACTGGAAATTCATGGTGTTTCTTTGTTATCAAGGTTTTTATTTCAATAAATATGCAGCATAAAATGAAAAATTCACAGCATTGACTCTTCAGTGCATTCCTGCTCCCTCTCAAATTTCTTTCATACAGATTATCAGTTCTTTGCTTCCTTTCTGACTAAAAACTTAACCTTGAGGTTACACTAGTTCTCCGAAACTGATGATACACTAAATCTGCCCAAACAACATTGCTTAAATAAGGATAGGCCATCTCGTACTCTCAAGCCCTAATGTGATGCACTTGCACACTTAAAAAAAAGAGATTATTTTAAAAATAAATATAAAAGTGGTATAAAGCAAGACTTAGCATCATGTTTCTTTGCAGCTTTGGCTCTGAGCCCTGAAAGGTCCCACTGAGATGTAGAAGAGAGAAATTGTACCTTCCTACAAATGGTTATTTTGTTATTGGCAACCATGTTGTAAATATGTAAATTCGTCACAGCACCCACCTTATGCTGTCTAAATACCTAATGTGTCCCAGGGATCAAAAAGATTCCCTATCCTTATTTTAGAGGGACAAGATGGGAGAGAGGGATTCCATTCCCAACTGAACCTACTTGGAGAAAGAGTGGGCTAATAATAAGTGTAAGATAAAAGAGAGGAAAGGTTTGGGGTATGATCCCTACTGGAACACTTGTATGAGCTTCAGTTGCTGAGCAAGTTATATTTTCTTTTCCTCAAGGAAAGCCTGTCTGCCTCAGACAAAGCTGGCTTATTTTTTGCAAGCTTGTAAGTGTAACGATAATTTTATAATTTCTTCTATGTTGCACATTTAACCTCTTTAATGATACTGCTATACTCTCAGTGAGATTTGGTTCTGCTTTCTTTGCTGAAAGAGATATGAGTTATAGTTTACATTATTCACAACTTATGCACCACAAAAGATATTCCACTGCCCTCATTAACCATCACTTAAATCTAAATGATACATCCAAATTTTCAACTCAGCGAAAGCGTTATGGATCAAATATAATTAAATCACTGAAAGTGCTTAAATGAAAAGCATATGCTAAGTCTCTCACAAAGTTGGGTTCACTGGTTTATTTTTCCTTCCATATAAAAGGTTTAACTATTATACTGAAACTAATAAGAAATTAATAGATTTCTGAAGTTCTGCAAGCCCTAAAGGTCTTATAGCCATGCATTAATCTTAATTACAAAATGTATGGTTGAGTTCCTCCTGTAGGAGGGATCACAACATAGAGGGAACTGAAGAAAAAAAATCTTGTAAACTCTTCAGAAAATATACAGGGCAAGACGTATGACTGTCAGAAAACTATTTATGAATGAATTAAAAAAAATACAAGCAAGTCTTACAATGAATAGTCTCATATATTCATTCACCTACTGTATGTAGCTGTTTGATTTTAAATTACTGTTCATTTTTAAAATAGTATAATTGCTGTTACAGCAATACTTAAATATATGCGGAGTAGCCCCTATCTCACTGTGGAAGAAAATAGGTAAATAGATGTCTGCTTACTCATTAAATATATCCTGCTTCATGGTTTAAGGGACTGTTTCACACATACAGAACAAATGCTTTTACTTTCCGTAGTCTTATAATTCTATGACACTCTAGCAGTTATAGCTGTTCCATAGTCATAGGAAAAATAAGAGCTGTTGGGAATGATGGCCTGAAAATCATTGGAAAAGCCCAGCTACACAGCATCTTTATAAGATCAGGTACAGCTTTTTGGTTCTTTATGTTGTTTGATCCTTGTAGAGTGGATAGGTGCAACTCTAGCAGTTCTCTATCCAGTTCTCTAACAAGTCATTATGATGTGCTAGAAACATTTTTACTCACCTTGGAACTTAACCAATGCTTTATGTTAAAATTGTATAGAAGGCATATCAATGCTTTACCCCACCCAGAGATATTAGACAGGGGTTCAGATACTATCATGGATGGTATGATAGCTGGGTTACAGTAGCCACCACCCAGACATTGTTTAAAAAATGCCTGAAAGCCTAGTTGCTTCCCCAGGGCTTATGTTAGGATGAGGGGCAAGCCCTTACTGTATAGGATTTTTTATATGTTTTTCTTCTGGATGGACATTGGTCTTTTCCTTGTTTTATTGTCCTTACTGTTTTTAATGTTCTATGTCATCCAGAGTCTTGATAGGGTTGGGTGGCTTTGTAAATTTGACAAATAAAATAAAATAAAATAAAATAGTAGCTGAGTCCCTGGGTTGAGACGCCAGCTACCTTACAGATTCACTGTGAGTTTGGAAATAACTTCTGACTGCTAATATTGTATCTCTCTACCTGCCACATCTATCTGTTTCCATAAATGACATGCTAACTCTAGATGGTCTCTCTACGGTTTTCTGGGGCCATAGCTATCTTCTATCCAATAATTCCTCCAATGCCAAGGTTTTCCTGCCACTAAGGGAACAACTGGTATGTAGGAAGGTAAAAATTAACCCTTCTTCCATTTCGTGTTCCATGCAGATTGTGCTCCTACTCATTCTATTAAGTATGATTTTGCAGAAATGATGGGAGTACAATTTAAATAGGAAGGGCTTGGGAAACTGATGAAATGGTACTCCATATGGAATTCTGCTTGACTACTATTTGAGTTGTATCCATGCTTCTTTAAAGGACAAACACCAATTACTACCTATTCTCAATATTCTGTCCTGTCCCCATCCATCCCACCAAACATTTGTTTTACAAGATTTGGGATTATAATGAATATATACATATGAAAGAGGCAGAGGAAGATTATATATGCTTATGAAGGAACTCCATATGTTCACAAAATGTGTCATTCATCAGGCTGAAGTTGTTATACTATTTCTCAAATAGAGCACTTCAGAAAAAAGAAAAAAATATCCCCAAATTATTAATGAAACAAGAGGAACTATCTGTACTCATGTAAACATTAGGCAAAGGAAACATATTCTTTTTTATATGTAAAATGATGGAGGGGAAAAGGATTAAATTATCAGCTGGTCCAAAATTATATATACTGATTTACAAAAATAGAACCACTAGTGGCCAGATGGAACTACAAAATGATTGCTTTTGCCAACCATATTTAGATAAGTTAGGTTGCGCTCAGAGATTTTAGCTTTATATTTAAAATGTCAGAAAATAACCTCGACATATAGAAAATCTTGAACAATAACTTGAATTTTCCTAGAGTCTGGAGGAATAATTTAAGGTTAGGGTCTTCAATTCAATTCACAGGAAAATCAACTTTATGTCTTTTAGTGATAGTTTGCAAAGTGTCCCTCACTTAGATCCATTAGCACTTTTTTTACTATGTGTTTGTCAGGAACAGCGATGACACTTTTCTGAGAAAATATTTTAGTACTCTGGCTGACATTGCTTTAGGATAATTCCATAAATAAAAATGCCAATTTTCCAATTGAGTGATATTTTCTCACAAATGAAACCTGATATCCAGGTAGTAAAGGAGGAGATATAAATTAAAATGTCTCCAGAGCCCAAGAAAGATAAACTGATTAGTTTAGATAGAATCCATTTTCTATGTCAATCAGTATTTCTGCTTCTTCTTCCATTGCGAGATTGACTAACTGAACAATACAGAGGAGATTAACTACCTGTAGCAAAAAAGTTTATGTTAAAGGATGAGGATCATCTACTATAATGGAGATGTTAAATCTACTCAGAGACTATGTAAGGATGACTACAGTTTAGCTACCAATAGATAGCAGCAAAAACCTCTAAATATTTGCTGCCACCTAGTAGTCATATGGATTTCTGCAGCCCAGTTCTAATAGGCCCTACTATAATATTTGGAGGGATAATGGCTAGAATTGGAACCAATCAGGTCAAAGGATCGTTACGTTCCACGGAGCACTTCTATCACTTAATTTATTTGAACTGTTGTCTATTGCAAAGGGACACAGGTAACAACCAATCATCATACAGTACTTTCACAGAAAAGTGTATATAATAAATCCATCACTATTCAGATAGAAAAGGTGTTTGCAAAGAGTGACGGACCATCTGAGAGTCCAGCTGTGCATGATGCACATTGCCATGTGGTCCTACCTTATTTTCCTATCAGAAGTTGTATTTGGGAGATCAAAGGAATTGAAAACTGCCTAATTTGTTTGTGCCACTTAGGATCATCCTGTATATGACTACATTAAGTAGTTCTTTTAATATGTATAGAACGTATCTTAATTGGGGCTCTCAGTTTGGGATTTACAAAAGTTGAACAAATGAAAGAGAGGAAAATTGCAGAGAAAATCTTGGCCCCAGTTTTTCTGATGATATTATTACACCACTTACATTATTACATCCTATAACCTTCAACCACCAAAAGTATTAAAAATGCTAATAGTATGGCCCTTGGCCACAAAAGTTTACATACCCTTGTCCTGCTGGCACTGAAGATATTTAACACTGTATCTGGTTTGGCCCTGATTCTCATCTGGGCAAATTAGAGGATAATGTCATGTGAACAAATGCATCCCCAAAGAAGAAGCTTTTATAATTTCTGGACTTCCTGCCACCTCTCCCAGTACAATTAAAAACATAAAGAACTTAAATGAACAATTGGGGGCAAACATAAAGCTACTTTTGACCTTTTTACTTCCAGCCAAAAAAAAAAGGACCATTATATAGAAAGGGCAACTATTTTTATGTTACTGTTTTCAGAGGGAAAATTGAACAAGTCCTTACACTTTTCTCTTTAAATTGCTTAACTTTGTCTGAATAATTTCTCCAGATTTTTTTTTTTTAGTTGCTTAGCTAGTACTGCATCCTGTTCATACAATTTGCAATATTTCACCTGCAAGCAGTGTGTATGGATTTAGCTTTACTTTTACCATGATATCCACAATTTGGGAAAAGTAAGCCTGCTGTTAAATTAAACATGACATATGCCTACTGCAGCTACAGTGATAAAAGATTTTTTAAAAGTAGAAGGGGAATGATGGTGAAGCAGGGTTGAATTGGAACTAACCAATATTTTCCTGTAAAGCTGTTTGAGTGATCTTTGATCTGAATTCTATGAGAATGCCAAGGCTTTCATTTTTTTAAAAAAATAGGAGAATTCAGAAAACATACTAAGTAAGTATGTTTTGAATGTAACAATGTTTATACTCTGGTAAGTGTATTTAGGTTCCCTACAGTCTGAAAGTGATGGCTGAATATATCCTGCAGCTTTGGTAGATCTCCAAAAGGTGCTTCTCATAACATACATGGAGCCATCCAGTCATTGCAAATGTCTGCTCATATTGTCAATGCTGACCCTAACAGCCAACCTGGAAACACACTGAAGAATGGATGTAAATCTGTATAATTTTATTCATGCATATTGGGCTGTGATAAATTCTGATTAGGAAACAATAACCCAGAAAAGGGTTTTATTTTACTCTTTATGTTAAATACCCTTTATTTTATACTTTACTCTTTACAGTTTTAAGATGGTAGCACAGATGCATCTCCCATTTGTAAGCATTCAGTGTTTGCCCACCATTTTTCCTGTATATAAAATCATTGCATCATGCCTTTAAAAAAAAAATTCTCTTCTCACCCCTATGGGTGGTCTGTGTCTTCCTCAACCTCAGGTCCTCTACCAGGGGCCTGGGAGTTTGAGGGTTCTGTACAGTATCTTAGCTGTTCCTAGCATTGTAATTTTCTGGATAAAGAGCTCTGATGTTGTTCCTGGGATCTGTTGGAGCCACTCTCCCAGCTTGGGGGTCACAGCCTGAGTGCTCCTACCACCACTGGGACCACTTTGGCCTTCACTTTCCACATTCTTTAAAGTTCTTCTCTCAACCCTGGTACTTCTCCAGCTTCTCATACTCCTTCCTGATGTTGCCATCACTTGACACCACTACATCTATCACTACTGCTGTTTTCTGGTCCTTGTCTAATACAACAATGTCTGAGTGATTGGCTAGTATCTGCCTGTCCATCCTGGACCTGGAAGTCTCACAGGATCTTAGTCCTGTTATTCTCCATGACCTTCTGTGGAATCTCTCATCAGGACTTGGGAGAGTCTAGCCCATACACTGTGCAGATGTTCCTATACACAATGCCAGCTACTTGGTTGTGCCATTCAGCGTATGCTGTTTCTGCCTGCATCTTATATCCTGCCACTACTGTATGTGTTGGACTGTCTCTGAGGCCTCTCTGCACAGTCTGCCTCTTGGGTCCTGTCTAGTATGGTAGACCCCTGCTTCTATGGATCTGGTGCTTAGTGCCTGTTCTTGTGCTGCTATGATCAGTGCCTCAGTGCTGTCTTTTAGTCCAGCCCTTTCCAGCCACCGGTAAGATTTCCCAGCCACAGGTAGGATTTCCCAATGTCAGCCACCTCAGCTATCTGTTGATGCTACGTCCCGTGTATCAATGTCAGCCACTTCAGCTATCTGTCAGTGGTACATCCCATGCAGGGTCTTGTCTTGCCATGGTACTTCTTCTGCTTGATCTTCCTTCCATGTCTGCTACTGCCTCAGGCATTCTCTCAGCAGCTCATCTTTGGGTGCCATCTTACTGATGTACTCCTGGATGCTCTGGGTCTCATCCAGACAGTAGCTTTGACACTCACCAGACCCTGCCTGCCCTCTTTCAGCCTGATGCACAGTCTCTGGGTGTTGGACTTCAGGTGGAAACCTCTGTACATTGTGAGGCTCTTCCAGATCTTCACAAATCTATTTCCCATGGGATTTTTTATAATCAATTCTAAAAACTTATTCCAAATTTATATGGACCCTTAATCCATTTATAATTTTCTAGGATCAAAGCTTTATTTAGCTTCTTGCTGTTTATTTCATTTTTTTAAATTCTCAAACTTATAATTAAAATTTTCTTTCATTAAAGATTGAAGAAAAACTTACCCTGTGTTTTCAGACTTGTCAATCTGAAGATCTCTAATAGGTTAAAAGTAGTTAACAAGCAATTTCCAAACATGATTAGAAAAGGAAGTTTGGGAACTTAGTGTCCTTTAAAAGAAGCCAGCTGCAAGATGGCTATTTCCGTCATCTCCCAGTGCTCAAAACTTGCTGGGGACTGCAATCTTGCAGTTTCCTCATAAGAAGCAACTGTTCAGAGTGCATGTGGGAGATCTCCTCTTCTCTCCTTGTCCAGAAAGGTTCCGAAGAGCCAGTTCACTCACTGCCTCTTGTTCTTTGCCACAGTTATCCGCTCTGGAGCTGTCTTCAGTCTACCTTTTCCTTATCCAGAAGTCCATTGCATCATGCCTTTTGACTGGTGGCATTCATAGCTGTCCATCTGGAAGCATTTTCCCAACTAATTTGGATTTACTTCCATTTGTTTTATTTCCAAGAATACCAACAGGAGTAAAAATCATTTCCAAAGCCTAAGTCAGTGACTAAGAAGCAGAATAATCAATAATGTACAAAATAAAGAGTGAAAGGTCATGAAAGAAAAAGGTCATGAAAGAAAAATTAATTTCTGTCAAGGTAACATGCTTCCAATTTTCTGTGACTTTAACTAGAATGCATAGTCAAACTTGGTCTGCCCTTTCTAATCTTTATCAGAAGTCTGATATTAAAACAGATCAATGTGAAGCCTAAGATAAAATTTGCTTAGCATCAGCACATGCTTCATTATTACTTAAAGAACCATATACAAAAAAATGCATTAACAAAAAAATTAAAAGTTGTTTTAAAATAGAATGTCAGTAGACATCAAATAACATGGAATGTTACAAGGGTCTTCAATTGACAATGGCTAAAAAATAAAATATGAACAATAAACACTATGTTCCTAATCTTGCTAAGGCAGGGTTTCCCAAACTGTGATGTCTACCTCCTTGGGGAGTCCAAGGAAGGTGTGAAGAACCTTTTAGTTACATTGTTACAATAAATCCACCTTTCCCAAAGTTTCATTGTATTGTTTTCATTGCTCATTTGTGTTCCTTTTGGTGTTTGGATTTTTAGGGAAGGTGCGTACATTAAGATTACACTAAAGAGTGATGTGATGGCAAAAAGTTTGGGGACCTTTGTGCTATGGCTCATTTTGGTCTTGATATAATGTGATAGGCTTCTTACCAATTGCAATGGGATTTATGGGATTATGCATGGCTTGAATCATAAAAGTCACGCAGATTGTTAATATATAGCCAATAATAATTGCTTCTGAAGTTTTATACAAATAGTTACTTTGTAAATAAAAGTTATATTACTTAATATTTTTCTCTACTATAAACTCATAGGGTCATTCTGTCTTAGTACAAATTCAAGTGATAGGTTCCAACAGGGTTACTTGTAAAAGGCAACAACTGAGAAACAAGTAGGAAACACCATGGAAACCTTCTCAGAAGTACAAAACAAATCATACAAAGAAATATAAGGGTACAGGTCACATGCATGCACATATGCACAAATCTGTCCAGTGCAAGCTCAATAAGCTAATAGCCAGGAGATTAGATTTTTTAAAAAAATGTTAAAATGATTTTTAAAAAAGAAGCAGAATACCCTGCTTATTACTTGGAAATGTACTTCTAAACAGAAGTACTTCCATTGGCCGTGCAGATGGGGAATCTAGTAAAGATAGGCTGCAATATTTATTTTAGGGCTACCAGATTAGAGGTGCAGAAATTGAGAGTACTACTAGATGGTAGCTAAGAGTTAGAAAAAACTCTGATTCATGCTGGCATCTGATGAATATCTCTATTTTTACAGTGCAGATCCAGTAGCTTTATTCAGCAGCAAAAACCATGAAGGGACCTCTTGCTGAAGGTGGAGAGATACAGTGTGCTATTCTGTGGTCATTCATGGGAGGACTATCACAGTAGAATCTGTGCTCTGGAAAGCTCTTTCCTCCCTACCGCCAAAAATATCAGAGAATTCATCTAAACACAATCCCTTTCACAATTTCATGCAATTTCCCTCTTAGGGAGATAACTAAAATTCTGCTGTGAGCTTTTAAGTGGAAGAGAAAAATGTCAATAAATAAACCTTAAATTATCTGTTTTGCCTCCATCTGCTGAAAAACAAATACACATCACTGTCTATGTCCTGCATACATTCTACTGCAGTGTTTCTCAACCTTAGCAACTTTATGTTATGTGGACTTCAACTCCCAGAATTCCCCAGCCAGCCATGTCGAAGTCCACATATCTTTTTTTTTATTAGTAATTGTTCAAGATATAATGCAGAATATAAGACTGACAGCATACAAGTCTAAAAAAGAAACAGGAAAAGCTCAAATGCCCCAGGAATAAGCATAAAAGCATAGCAGACCAGTGGCTTCTGACCTTTTCCAGCACAGTTATAGAAGTACTTAAAAGCTAATCTCTTACTATTAATTAAACATTTAGTAATATTGTATGTCAATATTACTAAACCATTCAGTCATCAAGACCTAAAATCAAGACTTCATTCTTTTGCATTACAAGCAAATAGTTCAAGAGTGGCTTCCAGATGGAAGCGAAGACCACATTTCTTAAAGGTGCTAAGATTGAGAAACACTGTTCTACTGTGTTCCAGTCATCTTAACAAAAACATTCTCACCAGCTGAGAAATAAGTTCCCTTTTAACTCTTGCTTTTTTTTTATTCACATGTAAACAGTTAAAATGAGATACTCCTAAGAAACCAACCATTGTTGTTTGTAGAAAAAAGAAAGCTTACAGAGGTTTTACCTTGGCTTCAAAAAGTAGCTAAAAATAGAGAGACTTGCCAGTATGGAACCAAAAAATGTTGCTGGTAATACATTTTGGGATTGAATTTGGGTGTTTTGTTCCCATTAATGTTTGCAGCACAATAAGCAGTCAGTAGCAATCATTTTTGCCTAATAAAACCTCCCCCCCACAAAAAAAAACCTGGCATAATAGTACAAAGTTGTATACAAACAGGAAAAGTTCTGGCTTTTAAAAGTACGTATATCAGGAAGATTTAATTTAAAAGCCTGAACTACAGAAACTTGCATCTCAAACAACAAAAGCAGATTGATTTCAATATTTTTTTAAAAAAAGTTATTAGTCTATTTATGTCAACAGTTGCATTAGTAGAGGAAGATGTTTATGGCATCTCCATCTTACAAGAATTTTCGTATGCAATATTTTAAAAATTGTAATAGATTGGAATGTTGACCTCCTAATGTGAATCTTTAGTGACTTGCACACTTCTATTTGCCATCAAGGATTATGCTGAGATTCCCAGCCTTAATATAAACCATCCCAAACCCTTTTCCATGGCCCAAGGTTCTATCAAAAGGTTCCTGTAATTTCTATACTAGGGCTCAAAAATGAAAAAGATGACTAAAGCAGTAATTTTTTCAAGGAAGTTTCATGTTTTATTGTACAGGAAAGAGCTAATTTTATAGTCTGCAGACTTCAAACTGTCTTCAAAAGAAAATGACACATGCCACCATTCTCCAGCCCTTGCTGCTTGCAAAGAGCAAAGGGACTTGCTCTAAGCAATCAATTCAGGAAGAGAAGCAGATGAACTACCTAATAAGCAATAAAAATCAGATCATAAAACATTCTTGTCAATATGTCAGTGAGCAAGTAACCGGTGAAGGTTGACTAACAAAGGGGGTCATACAGTCTGATTTCTTACTCCTTGCAAGGACACTAACAGATGAGCTTTTCTCACTATAAGAAAAGTGAGACTTCACAGATCCTATCCTGGGAAGGTATCATATATCAGAGTCATCAATTTGGTTGGCATAAAACTGAGCTATGAGAACAAAGCACTGGCAGTGTGGAAAGTAAATGTGAATCAAATTACCTAGGTAAATGTCTTTGGCAAGCAAAGTACCCTCACTTTTTCCTTATCTGTCATAATATTGAATAGGAACAGCATTGAAAAATAAGATAAAAAGTTTTGCAGGTAATTGAAGAGTAAAACTCACTTAAGTGTAATGAAAATAAATTTTCATGTCAGAGAATCCTTAATCCTGGAAAACAAGATGAAAAAGAAATGATGCATCAGAATTGCAGATCCTATCCTTATAGCAGGGATGGCAAACTTTTTTTAAAAAATTAAGGCTGAATTCTGTCATAGGTTGCAAGCTGTATACCATCAATGAGCAGAGCTGAAGAAACAGTAAGTGGAAATAGAATGAAGCCAGTAGGACCACCCAGTAGGCCAACCATCTCTTCTGACCCTTCCTCATGTGATACTTTTCTCTTTCTCTCATTCTCTCTCTTTTTGATATGGTATAAGAGGCTCTCTCTTCACCAAGCCTTTTCCTTCCTGACTCTTACACCATAATCCTGCAGAACTTCTTTTCTTCCCCTCAGCTAGCTCCTAGGAGATTGAAAAGGGGGAAAAGGCATCAGTCAAATTCCTCTCTTGCTATTTAACTTCAAAAAGAAGAACACTAACCTTACTAGAGGCAGAGTGAACCAGTCTCCAGGCCAACTATGGGTACTCTGTTGATCCAATGGCAACCTTTATAGCTTGCACTATCAGAGCAGCCCTTTATATTTATTTTGATTTATTTTAGAAGGTTACACATATTTTTCTCCCAAGTAATAGGCTATAAGAGATAAAAGGGAAAAAAAAGTATAAAAATCAATATGGTATTGATTTTAGTATCATTTAGTATCATTTAGTATCAGCGGTGGCGCTGCGGGTTAAACCGCTGAGCTGTCGATCGGAAGGTCGGCGGTTCGAAACCGTGCGGCGGGGTGAGCTCCCGTTGCTCGTCCCAGCTTCTGCACACCAAGCAGTTCGAAAACATGCAAATGTGAGTAGATTAATTGGTACCGCTTCGGCGGGAAGGTAACGGCGTTCCGTGAGTCATGCTGGCCACATGACCCGGAAGTGTCCTATGGACAACGCCGGCTCCAAGGCTTTGAAACGGAGATGAGCACCGCCCCCTAGAGTCGGACACGACTGGGCTTTACGTCAAGGGAAACCTTTACCTTTACCTAGTATCAATATGGAATTATTTTTAACTTAAGTTTAATTTTAAGTTTAAATTTAATCTAGATCATATAGAAATATATTGTTTCTTCTTCTTATCTTTAAAATATGAAGACTTTCAAAAATGTGTAAGACACATCCTGAATGCATCCCTTAACTGAAGGGAGCTGAGTATCATTGGCCAGTGTCCCAGCCCTAGAAGAAGGCAGTGACAAATGACTTCTGAAAATCATGCCAAGAAAACTGCAGGTACTAGTCCAGGAGTCAAGATGGACTCAAAGATACTTTCCCCCCCAAATGACAATAATAACTGAGATTGTCTAAAGACAGAATCTAAGGATTTGCCAACCAATTTAAAAATTAAAGGAGACAGATGGCATCCTTGAGTGGTGCCACAATATAACATAATATGTCAAGAAAGAAAACCATGTGTAATGACTCTGGCTCCTGAATAAAGGTACAAACTTCTAAGACAATGGATAAAAATGGTGGAAACCCATATCTTCCTGGAACACACTTCATAAACTGAATCTGAACCTAGGCCTAATTTTGTTGGAAAGATTTAGGGTTAGGGTTAGGAAAGTATCTTACTAGCATCCTGTCACAGAAATGTTTAATTAGTTACATAGCTTAAAAAGCTTTGTTTCCTAGATTTTTAATTGAGTTAGGAGACAAAGTAATAATGTATATATAAGACAGCATGTAATTATGTGACACTTTGGACAGATTCAGTCAGTAATTACAATTTGGTATCAATAAAGATAACTTTTTAAAGTATTGTTGTTATATCCTAGGGATATAAAAGTCACAATACACAGGGAAGTTTAAAAATGAGAGAAAAAATGTTAATCTGGCATGAAAGATTCTGACATCATTTAGAGGCAGAAAAGATTTACCATGCATCCTGTTTTGAAAAGAAAGAAAATCATTGTGTGGAGGGAAAATCAGATAATTATATATGTCAAGTTTCAAAATAAACTCCTAATGTAAGCATCTCTGAAAGGAGATGAGAATTAAAACTGTTTGCTTAGTAAAGCAAATGCAATATTCCCTAAAATATTGTGCACAACATACATTGATCCAACAGAGGACAAAATTCAATTAAACCATGGGAGAAGGCAGGTGTGCAAACACAGCTGTTAGGAGAACAAAACAATTGAGTGTAAAATGAGTTGTATGCAGATATCTCAGCAGAAAAATTAGCATAGAAAATCTAAAATTCTCTTCTCCTTCACTGTTCCATTCAAAAAACTGGCAATTTAATTCCAGTAAATGATTGACTTGGTCACCTATGCTATTTCTATCAAAAGACAATAGGCTAAGCCAAGCAGAGATTTCCCTTACATGGACATCTGGAGGATCTGACTATAAAACAGACAAAGGCCTTGCTGCTGTTAGGATGGCTGTATAAGCACACTAAGCTTCCTTGGAGAAGTAAATGATGCTTTTCTGTGATTCTTCCTTGTTCTCTGTCTTCTTTTATCTCTCTAAAAATCAGCAAAAGTTTTTTTTTCCTCTCAGTTCCATCATAACTAATGGGGCACGAACTATAGAGCTTCCTGCTGCAAAAATGCAATTCTGTAGAGGGTTCTTTTAGATGAACACCTGTGAAAGGTTATAGGTCCCCTGTGCAAGCACCGAGTCATGTCTGACCCTTTGGGGGGACACCGCTTTCGTGACATTTTCTTGGCAGACTATAGAGTGGGGTGGTTTGCCATTACCTTCCCCAGTCATCACCTTCCCCAGCAAGCTGGTACTCATTTTACCCACCTTGGAAGGGTGGAAGGCTGAGTCGACCAAAGCCGGCTACCCAGAGAGAATCCAGCTTCCACTGGGATCGAACTTGGGTCGTGAGAAGAGTTTCGGTTGCAATGCTGCCACCTACCGCTCTGCACCACACGAGGCTCAAGCTGAACACCTAAGAAACTGTTATTATCTGCAATGTCTTACTGAACTACAGTTCCTGGTTGGAGATCTCTGTTGGTAAAATTCTCTCATGATCACCCAAGACTTCTGACCCAAGTGGACACGTAGAGTTAAAGCAGAAAAAGCAGTTACAGTATACGTGTCAGAAAGAAGAATGATGGAGAAGCATTATTTTAATTGTTCCAGTCTCCTGTGGTTCAGTCTTGGGTATGTCATTAAAACACCATTATGTTTAGTTAGGATTACTGATACGTTTGCATAGGATTCCACTGTTATCTGTAGAATCCCATATAGATTATTTTTAAAAAGACCCTATACTCAGCAACCTTTATCCAGAATTGGATATGCACAACATATTAGGTGAACTACATCGGGTAGTTTGAGGTTCAGAATGTTGAGGGGATCCATCCATAGTCTTAGCATGCCATGGGAATTAGATCATCATGTCAGTTTATGAGAAAGGCATAGTAATAGGCATAGTAAGCTGTCTGAACCCAGAAGTTGGAATTAGGGTTAAAAACATTGCATGAAGTCAGCCCATGTTGTAAATATTGTATGTGGACAAAATAATTTAATTTTTAAAGTAGCTGAAGATAGAGGGATGAAACTCAGTCTGAATTATACAATTATATAATCCTAACCCATTATTTCTTATTGAGTAGATGGAAAATGTTTAGACATCTTATTCTCCCACATCTGGAAGCTTCTAGATTCACACTATACTACTTGAGGTGCTACTGGTTGCCTCTGAACAGCATGTATCATTGCCCTAACAATCTGTAGTACAAGGACAAACAGCCTTTGCCTCATCTCCCTACAGCTTCTCTATACACATACACAAATACTATTAGTCTTGCTGAAGCTTACTCAGTGCTTCTTTCAGCATAATGTATAGAAAGTATTGTAAACAGCCACCCAGTCCAGTATGGCACCAGGCAGTCAACCTTACTACACTTTATAACCCTGTTCCATGTTAATGCTGGAACTTGCACAAACAAATATGGGCACAGAGAAGTTGTACAGTAACTGAAAATATTCTGACACATTTATGGCATTTCTTTTTAAAAGTCACTGCTACAGATGTTTGTTCAAATCTGAAATAAATAAATAAATGTTCGATGTAGATAGATATATAGAGATAGATTTTTGTCACAGTGTTCATGAGATAGACAAAATTTTGTCAAACCAAATGTTTGTATTGGTTAAAAATATTAAAGATAAAATAGAGTTAAGCATCAATAAATAGCTGACAAGGTAATTCTAACATTTTTTTTTCTGTCACACAGATACAAATAGATGAAAGCCTATCTTATCAAACAAATTTCCTTAAATACTAAAAGCTCATTTGAAAAAAAATGCATCTGCCAGTGGAATGACTATTTCATAAACTAAAACTTCATTTTGAGAGGTCCTTGTTTTGCATTAAAAAACACAAACTGCTAGAACCTCTTTTTCATCCTAATAACAAAAATATAGTTCTTACCATTATTCCTATATCTCCTCTATAAAAATGTGTGTCATCCTTTAATTTCAGTCAGCAAATTCCCAAAGAAGACATTTTGGATGAGAGAATTTATTACATTTGCACAACTAGACATGTGACTATAAATGAAACGAACAAAGAATATTTTGTACACATAAGAATTCTACTGCCATCATGAGCATTTTTTCTTTATAACACATGAAAGAACTTTTTTAAATCAAATATCCACATTAAAGGTATAGTTTTTAAAGAAAGGTAAAGTATTTTGTGAAAATACTATGCCACAAGTGTTATGTTAAATAACAGCTACATATTTATATTATTACTTTTAATGCAGACTTTTCTTTTTCAACTTTTGCCAGAAGTGTCTATAAAAATATACAGTGGAATATGTATTAGATACATCCAAAATCTAAATCCCTAATTTAAAGTGAGCTGCTTTTGACCAATTCTGTGACTCCGTCATCAAGTGTTCCATGACAAGACCTGAATTCATGAAACTGGAACCAGGAGTCTGATTTTCATGCTTTCAAAATGCATTTTTTAAAAATAAAACTATGTTTTGTCTCTTTTCCCCTTAAGCTTTTGTAATCACATTTTTACTGAGATGTAGGATATCCACTTCCACTGACAACACCAGCCAAAGTATATGAGAAAAGTAATAATTGTATGCCTCCAACTTATAAAGATTCTTTTTGCCAACTCCCAACCCCCAGTGTATCTGTTTGAAATGTTTCCCCACGGAAGTAGAAGCTCAGGGTTATTTAATTCTGCCAAAATCCAAAATATTTATTTTTATTGTTTATTAAAGTTCTAACTCAAAACATCTGAAATCAGGCAGGCTTCAGAACTTTTCAAAATAATTTCCTATGTCTGTAAACAGGTTTTTAACAATACACCTACTTGTTTTCTTACGCTGGTTAGGGAAGCATGAACGTCCCTTCAGACTTCAATCCTGGACAGACCATACAGCTGCTCTTAGATTTAAATCATACTGTTTTCAGAAATTCAGGCCCCAACAGGATTGTGTTCTTAATGCATACCCTTAATTTAAATATTTTGCAACTGGAATAAAATGGATACAAAAAATATTACATGTGAGAAGGAAAAAAAGAAGGTAAAAGACTTCTAGTTTCTATGTATTTGTTATATTTATATTTTTGTGTTTGTTTGTCTGTTTGTTTATATATTTAAGAGGCCATCTGACTCCCAAACTACCATGGGCTGCTTATGAGAGAGAGAGAGAGAGAGAATAATATACATTATAATAGGATTTTTTAAATAAAAAACAGTCCAGAGTTTTGACTATAACTGACTTCAGTGTCATATGTATATATTTCATAGATGATTAATGTTTTGTGTGTGCATGTGTGTGTGTGTGTGTGAGCGCACACACACACAGAGAAGTATTCTTCCTAAGTCACATTTTTTTAAAATACTATTCTTGGCATTTTTCACTTTGATTCAAGATGTCTTGAGAAAACTCAAGAAATTAGTTTTGATCAAGTTCTCTGCTAATTGCATTATATTTCTTTTATACTTATTATAAAGAGATGACTAAAAGAAATATATGGTTAAAAGCAAATTATACTGAGACATTCATGAGAGATAACAGAGTCATCTATTTCCATGAATTGAATTTTTAGCAGCTATAGGCTTGCACCCAATTTCCACATTCATTTTAAGCGTGGAATTGTTACTCTGATAAAACCCTTCGCTCTCCTTTTGTCAAAGATTTATTTTCAAATGTCCCAGTGTAGTGAGAACTACTATAATTGGTATCTGCAGAAAAAATTCAAAATAAATCATTTTACGGGAGAATTGAAAAAATATTCATGAAACAACTGGAGAATTCTGTATCCTGGTGATTAATCTCTGAATTGACCTCACATTAGTTTGAGAACAGGATACTGTGAAGTCATAGAACATATGAATAAAGAAATGTAGCTTTCTTCAGGATGGATGATATGAGAATTCTGCTGTATTCCCACAGAAACATCTGTATATCTGCATCTCATTTCCTACCAGCAGTCCTAATCAAACCATTACATCATAATTTAAGTATTAGGAAGCAATGCAAAAACAAAACAAATGTCCACTTGATGATGAATAATGCATTGATGTATCCAGTAAGAGGAATAAAGCATGAGATTAAATTATATAGAGTGAGATTATTAACGTTACTACAAACACATGTTATATATAGTGTTGAGATCAGTTACCACACAAAACAGCAGAGGAACAGGCCCAGATAGTCTTTTTTCTCCGATAATTCCTGGCTACTGCTGAAACTAAAGACAAATCAGAACCAAATGCCTCCATCCTTTCCTATACCCTAAACAGTGATTAATCTGCCTTGAAATGCCAACCTCCAATCTCCCATAATTATGGAATAGAGTACAGAGATACATTTCACCTTATGGCCTGACCAAATACTGTACATCCAGATACATTATATTTCTGCTATGAACTTGAGATTCATTTCCACTGTATACAAATCAAAGAAGACTGTCTTAGCATGAAACAAAACAAAATATAGATATGCAATAAGCAGACTGTAACATTCTTAGGATAAAAAACAGTTGCAGTAGGGATTCCTTTTCATGTCTTTATATTTCTTGACTTTTGTTCTTCTGCTCAGGCTGGAATTATGAGCTAACTACAGTGCCAGAGCCAGTATTTTAGTCATGCAAAATGGAATTATATCCACAACCTCTGAAATACTAGAATGAATGTTGGTAATGTTTCTTTACCAATGGCAGATTATTAGTTCTTCCACCATTATCACAGCCATATATTCATGGGACTACTAATAAATACTGTGCTTTCTATGGAGAAGCTTTCTCAGGAAGCAAGTTGTAGAATAATTATTCCAAGTTCAAGCTGTAGCAGATACCAGCAAGTAAAGAAAAAAGTTTTTCCAGCGGTGATCACTGGATCCATTCTGCAACAACTGATACCAGCATTAGGATGGTTGCAATGCTTATCAACATGCATAGTGTCACAGGTTCGTTTGATACCCAAGGGTTGTTTACTCAGACTCACCAAGACATTCCCAATGAGACACTGCGCATGAAGACTTTTTGTTTTCCTCTTTTCTGTTGGGGGTTATTTTACTTAGAAAACCACTAGTTACAGTATAAAAGTGCTCTTTCTACCCAGGTGACCAATTTATACAATTTCCAACTAACCTATATTTCTATCACTATCGCTACGGTAAACGATGTCTATTCTAACTAATACATGTAGGTTACTAAGCTATGACTGTCACTATACCACGCTATTACTATAACTATTGAACACTACTACTATCTCCAGGATACAAGGCTCCTTTAAAAGGACAAAGTCTCACTTGCTCCTGGCATTTTTACAAACCTTTACTGCTGCACTCTCCCTCGCTTTCTCCTGTTGTCTGCTTCTCTCCTACGCACCCACCACATCACCCCCCACTCAGCTGTTCCAAACACAGGGCTTTTTAACAATCTCCATGCCATTCTGACGCTGAGATGATTTAGGAGTAAAGGGGAGGAACACATTCCCAGCTGCCTGCAAGCAGGGTACAGCCCGTCCTCCCACATACCCCCCCCTCCTTCATATAAAGAAAAACAACAAATTTTATTTTGTTTTTTTCTTTTCTTTTCTCTTCTTCTATGCTTAGGAGGTGAGGGCGAGTTAGGTATCCTCCCCAAATCTTGAGAGGAAGTCCGCAACCCAGTTCTGTTGTTCTGCTTTAGGGGTAATATTAAATGTTTAAGGCTACAAGGAGAGATACCACCGGGTCAGTCTTGGATTTCTGTCCTTCATTTGCTGGAGCCACTTCAGAAGTTGGTGGTCAGTGACCACTGTAAACTCTCTACCCCATAGATACATTCGGAATGCTTCGATAGCCCATTTGATGGCATACACTTCCTTTTCGATTGTACTATATTTTTGTTGTCGAGAGAGTAGCTTTTTTAGAGATATAACTGATAGGATGGGCCACTCCATCATAGTTTTGCACAAGTACAGCACCCAATCCCACATTAGAAGCATCCACGTGTAATTCAAATGTGTGGTTAAAGTCTGGACTGTGCAATACTGGTTTTTCACATAAGGCTTGTTTTATTTTTTTGAATGCCTCCTGGCATTCTTCTGTCCATCTTATTTTGGCAGGCTCTGTCTTTTCATAAGGTCAGTCAGAGGTTGTGCCAACATAGAAAAATGGGGTATAAAGAGTTGATAATATCCAGCCAACCCCAGGAATGATCTTACATCCTTCTTAGTTTTTGGAGGTTCTACTTTTTTCACAGTTTCCACCTTTCCCTGTTCCAGTTTAACTTTTCCTTTTCCAATGATAAAGCCCAAATAGCAGATTTCCTGAAAACCTAAATGACATTTTTTGGGATTTATATGCCGACCAGCCTCCTTTAAACTATCTAATACTAGTCATATATGATCAAGATGTTCCTTCCATGATTTACCATAAATGAGGATGTCATCCAAGTAAGCTGCACACCACTTGTCTCTTCTGGCAATAGTTGATTCATTAGCCTTTGGAAGGTTGCAGGCACTCCATGCAACCCAAATGGCATATGTTTGAATTGAAACAGTCCATGCGGTATGGCAAATGCTGTTTTTTCCTTGGATTGGTTGTCCAACAGAATTTGCCAATATCCCTTTGTCAGGTCCAAGGTTAGATACTTGGCACCATCTAATCCATCCAGGAGATCGTCTACTCGAGGCATCGCATAGTTATCAAATCTGGTTTCCTTATTCAGTTTTCTCTAGTCTACACAGAACCTTGTCTCCATTTGGCTTTGGCACTAAGACCACTGGCAAAGAACAGTTACTTTCAGATGGCTCAATAATATCCATTTCCAGAATCTTATCAATTTCCATTTTCAACAGCTCCTTCTACTTTTCCGGTACCCTACAAGGTCGTTGCCAAATAGGCCGGTGTTTCCTGTATCTATTCGATGTTTATCTGTCAACCCCGGTTGGTGGTGAACATTGTCTCTTAGTCAATGTTGAACTTTGTTCAACTCTTCCTGTTAACTTTTTGTTAGGTCTACATTTATGTCCATCTTCCCAGATGATGGCTGTAAGATGACATCCCGTGCTTGATCCACTAATTCAGGATGTCTTTCCTTTAAAACCAGCAATGCCAAAGAGTCTGTTCTCTCATGCTCCTTGCACAATAGGTTGGCATGGTATATTTTTTTCTTTCCATTTTCCATGGTGATTTCATAGTTTACTGGTCCCATTCATCTTGTCACTGGTCCCATTCATCTTGTCATTCATCTTGACCCTGCTATTTTGCTAATAATTTACTTTCCCTACTTGGTAATAATAGGAGTACCTGATCCCCTATTCTAAACTGTTTTCCCTTTAAACCTCTGTCATAGAGTGTTTTCTGTTTCTCTTTGGCCCTTGCCATATGTTCCTGAACTATCTTTCCTAATGTTTTTAATTTATCCATCTGTACTAGGATATATTCAATTATATTCTTAGGCCCTTCAATCCTTTCGCTCCATCCTTCCTTGATCACATCCAAAATTCCTCTAGGCTGCCTTCCATACAATAATTCAAATGGACTAAAACCTGTGGAAGCTTGCGGTACTTCTCTATATGCAAACAAAAGAAATGGCAACCAGGTGTCCCAGTATCTGGGTTCTTGGCCTGCATATTTTTTCAACATATCTTTTAGCGTTTTGTTTTTCATTTTTCTCCCACCATTTCTCCCCACCATTCTGACTAAAGGGGAGGAACGCAATCACAGCTGCCTGCAATCAGGGTACAGCCCATCCTCCCACACACAGCACATGCATCTAATTCTCATTGTGCACTTCTGCTATAGTTGTGCATTCAAACACACTTTGGATCCCACAACAAATCATCCAAATGCAGAAGCAATCATTTACTCCACCCTGTTGTCAGTATGTTCTGTACATTCAAATGCAAATCTACTCTTGCAGTTACAGAGCAGGAATTCTCACAATACGACTTAGAAGTGCCAAAAAGTCTTTGTTGATTTCTTCAATTCTTTTCAAGATCTGCTTGTCAATCTTGATCTGCCAATGTGCCTAGTGGTTAGCCTTTCATTGACTGAAGCGAGTAACGTCAATACCTTTCCTAGGAAGGCAATGAGCAATAGCACCAGATAGGGAGGAGACTACGTCCAAAGCAGAGTTCAATATCTGAAATTATTACATGAATTGATCTTTATGAGTCATGGTAATAAACTTTGAATTAAACATATTCCAAAGAACTCCAGCTGACTGTCATAGATCTGGAGATGGTACAGACCGAGGCAAACTCTCCTTAAGAAGATTTTTTATTGCAAAAGGAAAATAAATTGCTTTACATCAAACAGTGATGTACTTTCTCATCTATTATACTATTTCTGCCTTTTGTTCTCTATTGTCTTTTATTATTTTTTCTGCACTGTACTCCTATATTCTTGTTTTATATACTTATTTTCTCTTCATATGCCTTATACTTTTTACCCTTGAAATCTATTCTATTGTTTATTCCTAATGCCTCCTTTTCTACCTATTTTTGCTTTTACTTATTTCTTTATGCTGACCTTCAGTATGTATTGTGTTACTTATTTTTATAGTTTCATTGTACTTCTAAGATTATTAATTCTACTCTGTAGCTATATTTCTTATATCTTACATTCAATTTTCCATTTCTCAGTCCTCTATTTATCTAGTACAGTTTCTAAATCCTCATGCCTAATACTCCCTCTCCCATCTCCACAAACGTCTTCTAGTCACTTGATTGATACCTTCTCTGGCTGGTCCCATTTGTCAGTACTGCAGGCAGCAGAGAAGGGATTCTGTGACACTTGCCTTTAGCTCCTGCCAGCTTCCCTGTGGGCTTTTGGCTGCCCATCTCCTTCTGAAGGGGGTTGCTGTGGCATTGTCTAACCTCCCACTGGCATACATGCTTTTTCTGTGGTCTTTTCTGGGCATCAAATTTACCTTCAAGGCCCTCCTTCACTTGCCTCTGGCACCCTTTCAGGCTGACTTGTGTCTTATCTCCTTCTCTTGGGTTGCCAGGCTGCTGCAGCCATCTCTCATCAGGTAAGCAATCCAGGCCTTTGCTGCTAGAGCTTCCATCACTATTCAGCAATTGCTCTTTGGCCAGTACTGCCTTGCACCCCACTACAACTGTTGAGGCCCTCTGGGACCCTCTCTCTGCAGCCTCTGTAACTGTTGCCACTACTCCTGACTGGCTCTGCATGGGCAGAGAGAAAGAGATTGTGTATCTTCCCCACCAGCCCCTTCTTTTCCTGACTCGTCACATCTAGCTAGTGCCGGAAAGGAGACCATAGAAAATCCCAGCATTGTGGAGTACATTTGAAAAGTTTAGCAAAAATATCTTGGAAGAAGAGAATAATAAACTACTTCTCTGCTGTTGCCACCAAAAAACTCATATTCATATAGTCATCAGGAATGGAGCTCAACTTGAGGGCATCCTTACTTATCTTCTACATATGAAAAAAACCTGCTTTTGTAAGACAGCTTAAGATTTTAAAAAGCATCACTGAAAATCACTAGAAATTAAACTTGTTAGGTTTTTGCAACATAAACAGATTTATGGTACCTTTAAGAAAAACAAATTTATTATGGTATCAGCTTGCAAGGAGCAGGGTCCAGTCTGCTATATCAATGAAGGGAGAAAGTACAGACATGATAATTAAATTATTAATAGTAAACAGTTACAAAGAGGTGGTCATAATAGAAATATCCTGGCATTGGTAAACTACTTAACAGATGTAGTGTGATAAAAAAAAATTATTATCCAAATTCAAGTCATAGATAGTTTCTTGACTGTTTGTAATTCAGCAATGTCACCTTATAATCTTATTTTGGAGTTTTTGTGTTCAAGAATGCTAATATTTGTCAACAAAAAATCTGAACTATGACTGCTTTGTTTTTGTTTTTTCAGTTCTTTCCATTTTGGCCACTTTCACTTACATTTTTGGTTTGGCAAAAAACCAAAAAGGCTATTCTAATAGAGGGTTTCTTGCTCTGTCATCTTGGATCTCATAATTTTGTTCAGAAATTATATGCCTTATGTGCTGTGTCTCTGGGTTGTTTTCTATCTGTTATTATTATCATTATCATGATTGTTATCATTAACTGTAGATCTGTCATTTGGCAATGCTTCTCTCCAGGTGTCTAATTGCCTTTTCATCAGCAGAATGATTTGTCATCTGCAGACTGGTTTACTTGGCAGTAGTACTGCAGAGCCTCTCTTGGGAAGCATTAATAGGATGGAGAAAGGTTACAACTAGTAAACCTATAGGTTGTAACTGCCTCTTTGTTTCCAGCAAAGAGTTATTAAAGATAAGAATTTTTCTGTAAAATCTCTTCATAAACCAGTTTTTATGTGGTTGTTCTTAAAACCAGTGGCCATCTGGCTCCCATGGAAATACAAAACAAGTTTAATGCCTAAACACATGATATTTGGCAACCAAATACTATAATTTCTGTTGCTATAAGTTACTAATATTTTGAAATTATGTTCCAGCTTGCATAATATCACCTTGTTTTAATTAAAATCATGCCAGGCTAGATTGGTTCAAAGGCCTAATTGGTTTAGCTTTCTGTTCCCATAGAGTCCAAGCAGATCTTCTTACAAGGGCATCTGGGTGCCTATAACAAGCGTACAAGATAAGCAGGACATGAAGCAGATATAATTTCCCTGCCTGAAATACCCAACAGCTGGAACTGGGATGCATAGTGCTTCTGTTGCTGAAAGTAGTATGTTATCCTCCATATATCTGTTTAATCCCAGTTGAAAGCACTTCATATCCATACCAATACTTTTTAGTAGCAAAGACATAGTAAAGGGCAACAAGTTGAGCAGTTTAAGGATAAATTAATTCCTGGGGGGTATCAACAATTATGAATTACAATAGCTCTACAATTCTTCTAACAATAAAGAAAACATGCTGTACTAGATACAATCTTTTTTTTTTAATCCATTCAGTCGTGTCCAATTCTCAGAGACTGCCTGTACAAGTCGCTGCAGTTTTCTTGGCAAGGTTTTTCAGAAGTGGTTTTCCATTGCCTCCTTCCTAGGGCTGAGAGAAAGTGACTGGCCCAAGGTCACTCAGCTGGCTTCATGCCTAAGGCAGAACCAGAACTCATGATCTCCTGGTTTCTAGCCTGATGCCTTAACCACTGGTTCTTTATAAAACTCATGATGTTCTGAAACAGGGATGTAACAGTGTATGTATCAAGATGGTGACTGTGACTGCATGATTAAAGCCCCACCCCTTTTCACATGTGTCATGTGTAACACACATAAAAAGGGGCAGAGCTTCAATTCTGCAGTTGCAGCTGTTATCTTAACTCTTTTGGGTCCTGCACAAATATCCCTGTTCTGAAAACTTAAAAACGTGATTAAACTCTTACCATTATACTCTTGATTTTTAAAAATATTTTACAGTATTATATTCATGTACTTTACGGTGGATAGCTGGCATTCTCCTCACCAATTTAAATATTCTTTCCTTTCTTCTGCATATAGACTGAAGTATCCTGATACTTCATTCCTTTGGATCTAAAGTTAAGACATATGAAAAATGTTAGAATGATTTCAGATTGTATTTCCTGTGAATAGCCTCATTTGACGATAATTAACATTCATTTTTCAGATGGAATTTGTATCTTTGTTGAATAACAGCAATTTTATTGAGCTGATAAAACAAGAGATTCTAGAATGTTTTAAAATTAACGGGAATGCAGTTTCATCACTGGCATGGGATACAGCAAAAACATTTAACACAGGATGTATTGCTACCTATGCTTCCCATAAGAAGTAATGATTAAAGTTAAATTCACAGGCAATAAAGTTAAAGTTTAAGCATCCCACCCATCTATTCAGCAATATAGATTTTAGAACTGGTCCAAGCTTCAAAGGGTTACTTTGATTAATTAAGCTTTGATTGGATCACCAGTTGAAGCAGATTCACACAGCAAAGCAGATGTTTGTTTTGAAGTAGAGAAATGGTTCTGGGGGGCTTTGAAGCCCATCATAGTCTTCTGAAGTACTTCACAAGCTTGAGGGCTTTTCTTCTGTTTCTACACTTGTTACAGAAAATGCTGCAATCTCTCTGTCATACACAGAAAATACTGAGTATAGGTGTCTGGGGGAAAGGAGGAGGGAGGACGAAGCACACAATGCAGTACTTGCATCAAATCAAATCAAATCCAACCTTTATAACAGCCATAAGGCCAGCAGTCAGATACAAGTAAAAGAGGTAAAATAGAATATATAAGGATAAAAAGAAAACAGTACAAATTTTCAGTGTCAAGGAGTATAAGTATTTTTTTTAAAAAAAATTGAACATGCAGAAATCAACTGAAAATAGTTTGGCTCTAGCACACTTTTTAACTTCTTTTGTCCCCCTTTTTCAGTTACATTATTTTATTTTTGTTTGTTTTGTGCCTGCAAGTCAGTCTTGACTCCTAGATGAGCCCCTGCAGTTTTCTTGGCAAGATTTTTGGAAGAAAAAATTTGCCATTGCCTTCTTTCTAGGGCTGAGAGAGAGAGACTGGCCCAAGGTCACATAGCTGGTTTCATGCCTAAGGTGGGATGCATAGTGTTTCCTAGTTTCTAGCCGGTTGTCTTAACCACTAGACCAAACAGGTTCTCTATACGTTATTTTCTTAGAGCTACAAAATACATTAATGAAAATAACTGATTACAGTATTTGCTAGATGCTCTAAGTTATGGCTTTATACAGCTATGAGAACCAAACAGTCTAAACAAATATTGGATGGCTTGCAGGTATACTAATTTCTATTCAGGGGCAAACAAAATTCATAGACTTCCTCGTGTAATAAAAAAAATCTTATATGTACTGAGGCATGAAGTTCAATATTTATTTAACAATAAATTTGTTTAACAATAAATCATTTGGTAATTACAAGCATAGAGCAATTAAAGATATGCAGGTATTTCATCATTTTTTTTAGAAAGAACACTTGTGGAAGAAAAGTTCTGAAAAACTGTTCAATGTTATTTGCATACTTGAGGGATTCCATTCAAGAAATGCAAACCTTAAAAGATTTCTGTGTCAAATACACTGTCCTGATTACCAGGAAACACACTGAGGCGAGGACTTGGTCTCTAATATTTATTAGTAGTACTTAACAAGAATCCTAACAAACTGAGAAAGCGTGGGAAAACCCAGCCATATAAACCCCAAAGGTTAAGGCGGTCCCGATCTGTGTCTCTTTGAATGGCTGAACAGTTCCTCAGTGCTACGCATGCGCTTGACAGTCTGGGTGAGAGCCCCCTGCTCGCCATCCTTACTCATGACATACACTTTAGAAAAACATGTCTATATCCCATTGTTCATTTCTTTAAGAAAAAGAAATTAGCTGACATAAATTGATCTTCAGTTTCCATGTGAGATACCGTTGGGAGGTTGAACAGAGGTCTTCTTGGTAATGTCACTTTGATTATCGAACATCTTTCAACATCTGTTGTAGGCCGCCCAGTGTCATCCTGTGTGAGATGGGTGGCCATATACATGTGAGCAATAAATGAATAAATAAATCTTCAGCCTTACTAGACATGCAGAACCAACTGAAAGCATTACACTTTTCAATAATGTATTTTTTGGAGTTTTTTACTATTTGTTTTAAGGTTTACTAGTTCTTTCATTTATTTCTTTTTAAAACAAGCATTAGTTATAAGATGTAACAGTGGCAAGCCACTTTAGGGCATTATACTTTGAACCAAAGGCTTTAAAAATAGGTACATTTGGGTACAAGGCATACATTATTTTCTATAGAATAATAAGAAAACATCTATACAGACACTTAAAAACTTTGTGTTAATATTAATCAATAACAACTCTGGTATGAAAATTTCACTAGGAGAGGAAAGGTGAGTAAAAGTTCCTTTTATTCAAAAAGTTCCTGAATCATAATTATTTTATGAATTATAGCATACAGCTTTCATTTTAGCATCTTGTTTCAGATAAAATGAAGCTTTCTACTCTTGTGCTTTTCAACTCCTGCTTTAATTGGCATTTCAGCCCTACTGAAGCCAATGTAACATCCTTAAATCAGGCACTATGCCATTTCAACAGATGGAGAGGAATATAGATGTGAAATGTGACAGAAAATAATATGTTCAGAAAGGAATTTTTTCTACCCAGAAGTATTGAAAGGGCAATCTATGCTGATTATCAGTGCTTTATGACAAGAAATGTGGCATTTCTACTTCACATTCAATGCAGGTTAACTACATCAAATGGATTACGAGGTGAGTATTTGGCTGTTTGTAGTCATGCTTACCGGAAGTGCCAGTCTGCCCTTCTGCTCAGGGCCCTGCTGAAATTTATCTAATATACTTCCTGCAATCAATTCAGCTTCCTGCCAAATAATCAATGTGTGACCTTCCATAAGCTTCCACACTTTTAAAGTCTATTAAAAGCACCATCACCTGCCTTTTACACTATTGTGTACTAAATTAAATCTGTTAAACAAACTGAGTGGGGATGAAATATAACCTATACTGATTATCACTAAATAGTTCACAAATTAACACCATGTTGCAAATGAGGAAATAATGTGTCTCTTTCAGTCAAACATATGCCTCCAGTTAAATGATTAAATAGTTGGTGAACACTGAATGCCATCTGCTGACTAATGCAAAGTATTTACAAAGGCAAATAATTCCAAGTAGTAAGTTTAATAAATTGGTCTATAATTCAGCATAACCAAATTTGGACTGAGATATATATAATATATTTTATTTTTAAGCTAAACTTGGACATGTAAACTAATTAAAAGTGACTGATCATATATCTGATTTAAGGTTAACTTGTACATTAAACAAAACCCTTTAATATGGGTCAGACCTTAAGAAATCAATTAAAGCAGTACATTACTGGACAGTTTGGGATGAAATGAATTAAACATTAAGATTAATATTTCTAGTAAATTAAAAAATATTGAGTTATTATTTCTTACCAGGCTAGATGTATCCCATTTGTTTGCTATTATTAAAAGTTACAAAATGGTTTATTTCCATGATTATACATTTAGTACATTTTAAATTCCCAAAGCTGATATTTTTAACTGTAACGTGGCTAAATTATAAATCGTATTGGTGGTGAATATAAATCTAGTTCTGCACTCAGTTTTCATCTAGCTCTTCTCAGGATCATTTTACAATTACACAAATTACATGAGGATATTGCACAAATTATACAGTATCACTATATTTATACACATACACATGGTATTCTACAAAACATGTGGTACCATCCCAGCTCTTGTCTATATACTGTTAACACTTTGTGGAATCACCTGGTAGTCACAGGTCTTTTAGCAAATATGTGCCATGTACTTAAAATAAAATAAAGGCTACTTTTCATGCACATTACATGGAATTTAATTGGTGCATAGAAACATATATCAGTATATAGATTTTTTTAAAGTACAGTGCTAATTTTAAAGGAAGCTTGTAAACAGGCATTTATTTCTTATTTGGTCCCAATGTCTCCAGCATAGTGCCTCTGACTTAGATGTAGTGTTCCTAGCAACCATAAATTTTGGTTGATTCTTTATCAAACCAAATTTATAATCTTTCTTAGGTGGGTTATGTTATCATATCTTGTATCTTATTTCAAAAAGAGGCATTTATATCCCAAAAATGAAAGCACATTCAGCTCATAGGCAAGTTAGGGCCCAGTTAGACTCATTCTCATGATTTTCTATTTGTAAGGCAAAGATATGTTACTCAGAAAAGCTTTGGGGTTCTAAACTGTTTGCTAAGATGGATTTTAACTGGTGGGTTAAATTATGTTTTAACTTAAATTTTGCATTTTCCTTAATGTATATTTATTTAATAATATGTTTGATCTTCCCTTTAATAGATTATTGTCTTGTAGTAGTGAATGGGATTGCCCATCCCTATAATGATATGAGCTATACGACTGTAAGTGTATACTTCCAGAAGGGTTATCCTAATAGGCAGGGCATGAATGAGGGTTCAAACTAAAATCAATTTTCTGGAGAAGAAATGGCAACCCACTCCAGTAATCTGCCATGAAAACAAAACAGACACTTACAACTAGGACAATGTCAACATGATATTGGAAAATGCCTCTCCCCAGTCTGAGCCAAAGGTGTCCAGTGTGCCATTGGAAAATATCAGTGGGCGCATATGAATAGCACTGTTGCTTATGACATAGCTGATTTAAATCCAGAATGATGTCTCTGATTAAATGAGCTATAGAAAATATTACTAAGAATGTTCAGGAGTTAGCTAAGGGCTAGCAAAACTGCTTGAATCTTACAAAGGCAATGAAAATGTATTATGGACCTTGTAAGCAGGTAGGGAAAACACTAAAGGACTTTGATATTTGGTATTCCAGTACCATATAGGACAGTACTAAAGAACACTCAGATTATTGAACAATTACATTTGTGTCCCATGCTAGTGAGATAATGCTCAAGATTTTGCAACTGAGACTTCAGCAATACATAGAATGAAAATTGCCAGATACAGCAGATACATTCAGAAATGGCATGCAGGATCATATTACTAACATCCAATGGATAATAGTAAAGTCAAGGAAGTTCCAAAAAGACTTCTATTTTTGCTTCACTGTTCTTATACAAAGGCTTTTTCACTATGTACACCACAACAAATTGTGGATTAGGCCTTAAAACTGTGAGCATATTAGGCCACCTAATCTGCACATTGAAGAATTTGTTTGATTATAAAATAGCTGACTAAAAATGAAGCAACTAAATAATTCAAAATTGAGAAAGCAGAATGCTATCTTATTTATTTAAGTTATACAAAAAAAGTATCATGAGCTTACAATGTTATTCAAATAACAGTTGCTGAAAAATGATGCTGGCAATGTGATGTCCATTGAGTCAAGAAGAACTAGAAATGACTGAACAAAGGAACAACAAAAATCTTTGTCTTATAAGCTGCTTTGTACAGACTTTACAGTAGAGAAATGGCGCATATATTTAATAAGTAGATGTGTGCATAACTATGAAATTCATTTTCAATAACAATGCCATTGTCTATGCTAGTCAACTTGTTCAATAGCTATTCAGGAGCAAAGTTGTAGAACAGAATCTTTCTCTGTATTCAGGTTTATTTAGTTGAGTTAATGGCAGTGGGGCTGGTAGATTAATCCTTGGGGTCAATTCTCTTCTCGCTGTTATCTCCTAAATTGGTTCCACTATTTAGAATTAGAACACTTAATTATAATCAGCTTTATGATGAACATGACATTATGTGTGTGTTTATGTCCATTTTGGCCTTTCCTTATGAGGCAGTATATATTTGGGTGATCCTGTTCATGGTCAATCTGATATAGCTCTTCAACTTTGCTTTACATTTAGTTCTTTACCTTAGCTCAGCAGTTATCAGAATATCATATGCATCTCAATACCATTTCTTGCAAAACAGAACAAAAGTGCTGGTGTTTAGAAAATATACAAAGAATAATTCTCTTTTCCATCCAACCAATGTGCTGCAGCCATGAATTTGCCAGCACTGTTGTCAGATGGGAAAGAGGAAGGAGGCAGCCTTTCTCGGAAGAAAGCCTTTCATAGGGATTATCCACACAGCCTTCTTGTCCCAGCTACAAGATGACCTGGTTACCAGTCTTTGAGGCTCTCTCTTAGACTAGAACCTCCATCTTAGAAGCAGCCTGATGCTAAGGCAAGCTGAAGCCATATTAAGGTAAACTGACAGGGAACTATTGTTTTCCTTTGAAGATGTGTGAACCTTGTGATTCTCATGTACTGTAGGAGGAGCCTGAGGCAGGTCAGTGATCTGGAGGGCTCCAATTAGCCTGTGGCAGGATTGCCACCTCCCATATGGCCTGGGGCTTTGTGCCTCTGTGATCATTCTTCCTTTAACTACCAGAGAGAACAGAGAATTACTTGGCAGCCAAAGTTTTCTCCCCTCCCATCCACCTTTTTGGCTTCATTAGAAGATTTCATGAAGCTTTTCTAGTAGATTGTTATTCTTAGTGGTAATATCTACTGCTTCTCTACCCACTAGAGAAATTAAGCAAGGGAATTATCTACAAGGGTCAAAAGGTGTCTCTAGATATTTTCAAATTTGCAAGCTGGGATGGGAATAATTTTGTCCCATCTGCTATTAAGTTACTCAAGGTCAATGTTCCGAGTAGGTTGCCATATGGAAATCAGTTGCGTATCTGAAGAACTCAAACTTGGATTCCATACAATCTAAATTTCTAAAAAAAATAGCATACATACCTCATTTGACTTCTAATGCCTTAACACAGTTAGAATTAGGCCACGTCTTTTTGTAGGTTCATGTAAAATTATGCCTCTTAATGTCTTGGGCAAAGGAAATTGTTCGGGGGGCTACTTTGGTTCATCTTACCCTGAACAATAGATGTGAATCCACTCTGTGAAGACACATTGACCAAGATCTGGTTGTTAAAAACTTAGCTGAATTTAAGCAGAGGGACTGGGACTTAGACATTCAGGCAGATAGGGCAAAAATTTCCCAAATGTATTATAAGAGAATCATCTCCTCCACTGAACTCTTCCTATTTCTTCAGGTTCATATGTGCTCCACATAGGAGGTGTCATGAATAGCCCCTGCTCAGGGGCTTTCCTGACATGGCACCAGCAGAGGATGGTCATTAGCAACCCATAAACAGCAACAACCAGCAGACATGCAGACCAAGAAGAACCGATGTTGATTCAGCACCTTGGACCAGCAGCACACCAGCTAAGTGTATTTGGAGGGGAGCACAAGTTGAAATGTGACACCGGCTTAAAGGAACTCTTGGGAGGAGGGGGGAGAATGAATGTATTTATACTGACAATTACAGACTGTAGCCACTCAGATCTTTAGTAAGCTTTTGGATCACTGCTCAATAAAACTCTTCTGTTTATTCCTAACTGCCTGGATCAGAAGTGCTGATTTGTTGGGCAAGGGATTGGGGCCATGACAGAAAGTTCTGAGTGGCTACAGTCTCAATTGTCAGTATAAATACATTCGTTCTCCACCCTCCTCCCAAGAGTTCCTTTAAGCCAGTGTCACCTCTCATCTCACACTTCTCCCCTATGAATCCACTTAGCTGGCGCGCTGCTGGTCCAAGGTGCTGAATCAACATGGGTTATCCGTCTACATGTCTGATGATTGTTACTGTTTATGGGTTGCTAACGACCGTCCTCCACTGGCGCCATGTCAGGAAAGCACCTGAGCAGGGGCTATTCATGACAGGCAGCTTTTTTCTCTCACCTGTATTGATGTGTTACTCGTAAGAGTGACAACTGGAAGATATTCCAATCTCCCATATGAAAATCACACCTGTACTATATATGTTGAACCATAGAAGTTGAATCCATATCTCATATCTTATTAAAATGTCCCTTATATTCATATCAGTGATTAGAATTCATAACTCCAACCATTAGGAATTTTAATTTCTCTCCTGATAAGGAGATTATTGTTTTCGTTTATTTGTTTGTTTTATTTTATTTTAAGTGACCTGTTCTGCCAAGTGCCCAAGCAGTGATCAGGTGCTCAGACAATTGGCTCTTTTAGATCCAGAGACAATAAACATGCCAGTGTATAAAGAAACTTTAGGCTTTATTGTAAACTTAAGCAAACAAATTTAACATAAACACAGTTCAAACAGAAACACAGTTTAGGCAGATTGTACAAAAGCATAAAAAGCATAGCATAAAGAAAGAAATCATACATAACAAAGCAAGGTGACACCTTTATTCCCATTTGCTACCAAGAGCCTCCTGACCAAGGTAGTGGGAACACACCAAAAAGGATGGCTTTTAGTTCCCCAGCACCCAAATGGATCTGTGCAGAAGCTCCCAAACTCCAAAAGGAAGCCTAGGAGTTTTATCAAAGTCTGGCTCTAAAACCTCCTGACCATGTTTCCATGGTTGCAGGCTACAAGACCTGATCTTGACTAGGAAACTTTCTTCGGGCCCAAACCACCTGTTTCCAAGAGCCTGGGAAGCTTTACAGATAAGCTAGTGCTTAACAACAAACAATCTGGGGGTTTTCTCTTATCTCTGCCCCCACTCCAAAGAAAGATATTTTCTAGAAGGCTGTTAGAGGAGTGGGCTTATTTTTCCCACCCCATGCCAAACAGAAATAAAAAACAAGCCAGTTAAACATCAGTATAACTCAAAATAAACTCTAAGCTTCTTTGTGTGAGAGAGGAAAATTAAAATATGTCACTTAATTCCTCGAAATAACAATGGTCGTCCGCATTGCCACCACACAACCAATTTTTAGATGTATCAAGGGCAGTGGCTAAATTTCTATCTGTAGCATTAGCCTATAGAAACTGACTGGTGTCTCCCTCACAGTTTTGGCTGACTTGGTTTTATCTCATTTCTATGCATACTTTTTAATTTTGTATATGTTTTGAGGAATGCTGGTTTTTTCTCAGAATGGAGGGAAAAAAAGAAAAGAAATCCACAGTTTACCACTATGGTAACCCCTATCCTTGTGAACCTTTCCCTTGTGGGAAACCCTGTGCTAGGAGGTAGTGAGGGATCTGTGCTGGAGCAAGAGGATTAGAAGAGAGGAAGAGAAGGTGAAAAGGACCATGTTCACTTTCCCAATAATTCTTCATTTTTCCACGAACAGCAGCAGAAACTTCTGCCTCTGTCGTTGTGTAAGAGCAACAACCGAAAGTGGAAAGTGATTTCCACTTTCCCACTATCTTGAGGAGGAAAGTGGGTGTGGGGAAGAGCCCCTTGACTAAAGCAGCTGATTTATTTTACTGATAATTGAATGCAAAGATGTTTCATTGACTGCAGCCTTGCCAGCATTCCCATTTAGATGAGAAAAAAGCCAGTGCAGGGGTTACCTCCTTAGATTGAACAGCTACGTCTCAGCTTTGATTACCTTGCCAGAGATTTCTAAACACAGTGTTATTGGCTATTAATGTAAGATGTCCAACTGCTGAATTTAAGTCAAAACAAAGAACTGCCCACTTTCACTGGGAAGATTATTCCAGTAAAACAACAGTAGAAAAGAGGGGAAACATCAAATTAACAAACAGCTATTGTAGTCTTATCTCAATCACAAAATAATTTCAGCCAGAGTTGCAGTGCATGCACACATACTGTATATACACATGCATTCATTTTAGATATATTTTGAGTTATTGCTGCATATCATTATGCCATATGTCACCCAGCAGTAGTCCCATTTCAGCTAATAAGCTGTGCTGTGCAAGAAGCAGCCATGCCAGTATTGCCTAGCTACTAGATTACAGAGCACTGCTCTGCCATAATCTTATTCCTGAAGTCTTAATTATCCAGTTCTTACTACTTACCTAGTAATACTCCTCGAAATTAATATTTATATTTCTCAGTTTTATGGGCTTCTTCTTTGGCAGTATATCCCAACAAGTGACATACCAAAACAAAAACAAAATGACACTGCTGATGTATTTCCTAGCTACCCTCCAACATTTATTCAGTGGAATAATTGTTAGTCATACAGTATGCATTCTGAGGACCAACCAGCCAGAAAGAAAGAAAATGAGTCTTTCATACAGACTAGTTCAGATGGGTATGTATCATACAAATATAACTGCAGACTGACCTGGGGCATTTTTAAATGCTGCCATGGCACAGCTGATTCTATGCTTGGAACTGGATTAGAAGCAGCATGGCCATTTCAAACATTTGGAATTTAATTTAATTTAATTTAATTAATATGAAGTATTTGTCACATCCAAAACACCCAATGAGAAATGGAATTGGCATTTTCAGGAGTATGTTTCTGCTTGGCTGTATCAGTGCTTAGAAGAAAGCCAATTTCATCAAATACATAGAAACATTGATTATTTAATACAACAGACTTTGCATTT